>NC_068283.1:44811449-45083949 GCF_025860055.1 Xyrauchen texanus | reverse complement strand
GGACTTCATGTTATGGTTAGTATACATTAATGCTTTTTAAAGCTACTAAAGTTCTCCAGTAAACAACAATACTTTTCTTGTTATTGTTGTTTGAATAATAGTTACGACACGCTTGAGAGCGGCAGGTCTGTTAGGCTGCATTTACAATTCAAGTCCGATATTTTGACTCAAATCCACTGTTTACATTCACTGTCAGGGCTGGATTGGTAATCTGGAATACCGGGAATTTTCCGATTTTCCCGACGCACTTTGGGGCCGATCGGGGCGGACTGGCCTTCGGGAGAACCGGGTGTGTCGGGAAATGGGCCATGACCCCACAACAACTTTTGTGCCAGTTGCTCTTTAAAATCCTGGTCCAATTTTTCTTCCCAGTCCACCCTGTTTCCTGTAGACATAACTGACTGTGTTTACATTAATACCGCAACAAGACGGGCACATACACAGAATTTTAAAGTGTATTTTTACCGTTAAGGCACGTATCCGCATTACTGCAATTCCGCGATCAATCTCAGAGCCCGGATAACTTTTATTGTGAAACTGGAATTGTATTTTTTAAGTGTGTAGCACCAGTACAGTGTTTTACTAGAGTTATAGGGAGGTGACTTGATACATTTCATTAGTCTTTAACCCAACAACACACAGAGTAAACAGAGGTTATGGGTGGTGATGTGTGAATTTAACGGTTTGCTGTGTTCAGGCCTGACATCACAAAGCTCTGACCTGCATTCGATGTGTTTCTCAGGGCGTTGCTTAAAAGGTTTTGTCTAGCAGCTCCTAAAAGCCTGATATTAACCAGAAGTCACACCTTCATCCAGGAGATCAGAGAGCAGAGTCAAACACAGACACAAATGACCCATGAACCTGCAGTTCTTCACACCAACATTGACAGTTCACTTCTAAATATCTAAATTCATCGATTGAATTTTTGTTACCTGAATGGGTAAACAACTTCCTGTTTGTAGTAGTCCATTCAATCTGTGCGCTGTATTCCAAGTCTTATGAAAGTGTAAATAATGACAATATTTTCATTTTTCAGCAAGGTTTGGAAATCTGGATCGGCCTATTTCATGACATGCTACTATGTTGTTTTGTTTTTAACACATATCAAACCGGAAAGCTAATTCGCCACTCCATTTCCCCAAAATATCGTTTTTGAAAATAGCTTGAAGGGACATTTACATTTTGCTCTAGAACATAAATTGGATGCAGTCATACCTCAGTCATGGATTTTGAAGCCATTGTGTCTTGTAAAAAAAGGTATGTTGCTAACCCATCGCTAAATATGGACTACAACAGTCGTCCATTTCATTAAGAACGTAGCTCAAATGCTGATGGTAGTTGTAGTCCTTCATTAGCATTTGGAGTTTTAAAAAAACATAGTAGCTTCAAATTTAACTTTAGAGGTATGACTGTGTAAGTTATGCTTTTAAAAGCCTCTTTCAAGTATTTTTAACCACAGGTCTTATTTTACTTGTTAATCTAAAACTGCAATTATAAAAACACATAGAAAAATTTCCTGGAGGACCAATGGGTCAAAAAACTGACCTGTCGTGAAATGTCCTTAGTCACTTCAGTGGAATGTGCATAATTAAGTAGCATTATAGAAGCTAATCCTTTAGGATTTTATCTATTGTAGATCCCAACCAGTTTCTCTTATAACCAGAAAAACTACCTTATTCTCTGATGACAATGGCATTCCAGAGAGGCGGGTGCAGTGTGGGTGTCCATTACACCCCAGCGGGCAGCAGCGGCTGGCAGTCTTTGGCCTCTGAATTTAGGTTGCGGTCAGGTGGCATCTCAACTAGCAGTTGGCAACTGGACATATTCATATGACACGGCACTATTTTCTCAAAGTTACCTTTTGTTTCAATTGTTTGTAGGTAATTATTTACTATATCCTGCACTCTGTTTGTTCTCTAAAGTAAAGTATCCCGGTGTTGTGTCGAAGTCTGTTCCCCCTATGTTTCCCCTTGGGTTATTGTTCCCCCTATGTTTCCCCTTGGGTTATTGTTCCCCCTATGTTTAATTAAACATTAAACATAGGGGGAACAAACTTCAATACTAACCTAAGGGGGGAAACAAGGGTAACAGTCTTCGACAGCGCTGTTAAACATTAAACATAGGGGGAACAATCCAGTCAGGTCTCCTAAGCAACCATAGAGTCACATGGGGTAACCTCCTCATGGTCACTATAATGTGGTTCGCTCTTGGTGGGGTGTGTGGTGAGTTGTGCGTGGATGCCGAGACAGCATGAAATCTCCGCACGCGATATGTCTCCGCGGTAACACGCTCAACAAGCGACGTGATAAGATGTGTGGATTGATGGTCTCAGACGCGGAGGCAACTGAGATTCATCCTCCGCCACCTGGATTGAGTCACTACACCACCAAGAGGGCATTGGGAATTGGGCATTCAAAATTGGGGATAAAGGGGGAAAATCCAATAGGGACAACATAGGGGGAAACAGACTTCGACAAAGGGGAAACTTAGGGGGAAACAGACTTCGACAAAGGAGAAACTTAGGGGGAAACAGACTTCAACAAAGGGGAAACTTAGGGGGAAACAGACTTCGACAAAGGGGAAAGACTTTGACAAAAGGGGAAACAACCCATTTTCCCCGGTTAGTGTTCCCTATATTGCCATTCTACATTAAACACAGGGGGGGGACAGACTTCACCACTAACCTTAAGGTGAAACACAGGGGAAACAGAGTTTGACAGAACACCGGTACTGATTCACGGAGTGAGCCGCTCCAAATGATTCAGAATGAACCGTGCGAATGAATCAATTCCGACCGATTCACTTGATCTGAAGAGAATTATTAATTTGCCAATCGAGCATTGCTGGTTCTGATTATACACAGCTGACAGAAATACAAACTATCCAGCAACTTATTGCTTAAATATTTAGTTGTAGTGCTTATTATAAACATACGGCCGTTGCTAGATCTTTGAAATTTGGTTGCTGAGGATTTCTGTGTGGATTATATACAGACAGACATTCAATTGTGTTTAAATACTAGAACTAGCAGTCCCTGTGCAATGAATTGACCCGTTTACAACATAATTATTGGACATTAACTATTATTATCTGATAATTATCATGCTGCATTTACCGGCTTTAAACCTCCATTTGAGCTCTGCCTGAAAGGTCAAGTGTGTCATTTTTTATTTAATTTTTTTTAAATAATTTCTCAGTTTCTTGTGCAAAGTCAACAATAAGTAAATAACTGGAAGGTCTTCTGTACTTATTCAGAAATGTCCACTTCATGACCACTCACACACCGACCATTTTTGAATAAGACAAAGAAGAAGAATTAAATGGATTGTTCATTTTTGACCATTCATGACCATGAATAAATGCTGATTTTCTTTGCACATTGGCGAATGCTAGGTAAAGCTGTTATACTACCAGTTTACTGCTTCACAAGTGTAATTCCCATGACTGGACCCTTATGGAAATGCCATTTAAAGAGTTTATTTACCGCTATTACATACATATCAGACTCACATCTCAAACAGTTACTCTGAGAAATGTCTTTGACCCAGTTACGACCACACAGACTAAATAGATGCATTTAAATGAGAGTTTAAAAGAATAGTTAATTCCTATAACTTCTGTTGTCGTTTACTCACCCTGCTGTTGTTCCAAACATGTTTGATTTTCTTTACATTTTTCAAGAACATCCTGGACTCATAAAATGAAAGTAAATGGGACTGTGACTAGGCCTGTCAAGCTCCAGAACTTCAAAAAAGCACCATAAAAGTATCATAAAATTGTCCATATGACTTGTCCACTATATTTAAAGCATTCTGAAGTCATACAATAGCTTGAGTAACAGACCAAAATGTAAGTTGTTATTCATTGAAAATCTTAAAAAGAGCCAATAGGGGCATCGTAGTTCATTTGACATCTGCAGTCCATTTCAGAAAGTTGGTGACAGGGAAAATCATTATTAAAATTCAGTCTGTTCCTACTTTATGACTTCAGAAGACTTGAAATCTAATGCACAAGGGTTAATGACTACATCACCAGCACAGACAGATAAGAACAGGGCATTGTGTGCATGAATGTGTGTGTGTCTGTTGTCTGGTTAATCGCTCTGGGCAGAGGTGTTGTTTCTGAAAACTGCTGCACTGAGAGACAATCTGTGCCTAAACATGTTGAAAATGTGCCTTCATTACATGGTCTGGATAGCACAGTCTGGAAAACATCACACATCACCCTTAAAAATCAAGGTTCTTCAATGGTTCTTTTGTTCAGATTGAGAATCATTTTTGTCTGTATAGTGTTTGTGAGTAGCTGTATGTTCCTTTGGAGGTGAATAAAGTTCTTGATGTTTCATAATAGGTTCTTCAGATCAGTGTTTTGGTTCCTGGGTTCTTTGAAGCACCAGTACTTTTAAAAAGAACTAGAAAATAAAGAGTTATCCAATTACACCAGACTGCAAGAGTGTATGACTGTCTTATAAGAGTTTGTATGCATGTGTGATGTTCATGTCCTGCACATGCATGTGGAGCGTGTTCGAGATGTGCTGTGTCCCTATAAGGTGTTTATACGAGCGTGTTATCTGTCTGGCTTTGCAGCGTTTCATATTATCCGTCTCTTTTGTAATCAGTTCTTCTTGTTCCTGTCTCAGTTGTTACCTCAACCTCTAGATGAACCATGACATGACGTTCATGACCCCTCAGGGAATCCCTGGATTAATCATAAACTGTGAGGAAGAGAGGCGAGAAATACAGGCCTAAGTGTACTTCGGTTTTCTGTGTGCCGTTACTTTTCATGGGCAATGCGTTACGCAGTAGGATGGCACAATGCTTCAGGGGTTGTTCAGTGTCCAGGGCTTATAATGCGCTGATTTCAGCGGTCTCATAATGGTGCATGTTCATTGTGAAGCTGCATAAAGTTACTGTACGAATCTAAAAACAAGAGACAATATTACAGGTGACAGCGTTTCACCAGATAATTTCAGGAACATTGTAAAGTGTCAAATACACACAGTGACACTGTTGTGCACTTTCAGTGTTCTGTCAAAATAAAAGCTCGATGTGAAGTTGAAGTAAGTACGACGGTAACTATTGTAAATTCAGTATATATTATAGTAATACATTTGACTGGAAAATAATAAATAATTTTCGACTGGGTTCCAGTTTAGGGTTCCATTATGTCCAAAATATGACGTTGTTTTTTAACACCCTGTTGGTAAATATCGCTTTTATTAATGGTAAATGGTCTGCACTTGCAAAGCAGTGGGTGTGGGAAACGTTTGTAGAAGCCATGGAGAAGGACTTTCGGTCCGCACCAAAGTGCTTCTGGAAAACCGTCCGTCACCTTAGGAGGGGTAAACGGGGAAGCTATATACAGCAAAGATGGGATGCTGTTGACCTCAACCAAGGAGGTTATCAGAAGGGTGGCGGGCTTCTCCCTTAGAGATAGGGTGAGGAGCTCAGTCATCCATGAGGAGCTTGGAATAGAGCCGCTGCTCCTTTGCGTCGAAAGGAGTCAGTTGAGGTGGTTTGGGCATCTGGTAAGGATGTCCCCTGGCCGCCTTCCTAGGGAGGTGTTTCAGGCATGTCCAGTTGGGAAGAGGCCTCAGGGAAGACCCAGGATTAGGTGGAGAGATTACATCTCCACACTGGCCTGGGAACGCCTCGGGGTCCCCCAGTCAGAACTGGTTAATGTGGCTCGGGATAGGGAAGTTTGGGGCCCCCTGCTGGAGCTGCTGCTCCCGCGACCCGACTTCAGATAAGCTGTAGAAGATGGATGGATGGATGTTTTGGGGCATATCATTTATATTTGTTTTATTATAAAATCTCTGTGTAACAATTCAATTAATCTAAGGTCAGCTTTGGCTCCAAAATCAAAAGTGAAAAACATTATTTTGACCCCCCCCAACCTATTTATCCCATTAAATATTGATCCATGGCATTTAATATTTTGTCTTTCATCATTGTTTCTTTCACCACAAAATAAAATATATAATAATAATTGATCCATGGACCTCTGGTTAGGTTGACACGTATTTACGCTATAGCATTCTCAAACAATGTTTCATTAATCATGACATATCTCGAAATTGAGAGAGACTCGTTTTAAGATGTCTTGCTGTTGCTCTATGAGGTTTTTATTCATCATTATCAATTGCCCTGTTTTGTGCTCACATTCATCTCAAGCTCATGACAGATCAGTTTATTTCTGGCCTCTGGATGACCTCAGAAACCCCCGTCTGTGTGTGTGTATGTGTGTGTGTGTGTTAGACTCAATGTCTTTCTTGTTGGCCTCCGGCCTTCTTTTTTCTGCTGACTGCTAGTAAAGTCCTCCAGCTCTCTTGTGTGAGTCTCCAGCCAACATCTAATGTTTTTGTGCTGATACAGAAGAAGAGAGTCGACTCTGAAGGGAACGTGTGAGACCACCGATTGTCTGTGCTCGCTGACCCCTGATTGGCCCTGACACCAGAGGAGAATGAGTCATCAACCAAGTGGCCAATGAGACTGTTATCCTGATGAACAGAACAGCAGGACAAAGACACAATACAATGTTTGAATAAAGGTGAAGACCAGTGGTGTCTGTGTGGCATCTGAGGCATTTGACATTTATAACTAAAACTATATTTTACATCGTAATTAAGTAGTTACAGGATATTTCGGAGAGAAAATATATTGATGTTCCTTCAACTTCAGGCACTCTCTGTGGATTTCTAGAAAGTCTTCTTTACTTGAAGAAGCCAAATACGTCTCAAGCACGCTCTTCACTGACACTTTTGTACACTTGGTAAAGAATGTCTCTAATAAAATCAGAATCTAACAGGGAAAGGTCTTTAGTTATTTGATAAACATGTCCGTTTCCAAACCATACCCAGGTGATATTGCACCCTAAAATCTGAATATAAAAAAATAACAAATAATTTTGCAAATGAGGCCTATTTTAGGACCATTGCATTATATTTGAAATTTGAAAAAATGCTTAAAAATAATCTTGATGACCCCAAATATGGGCTTTGTTTTCCCCATATGCACTTTCTTTCTTTTGATTTTGAGGTGAAATATGACCTACAGTACACATGTTTAGGTTTCATGAGATTCACTCTGTTAGGTCAGTAGATACAGGAGGACACGCGGTTCTGTTTTTGTAACATTTCTGCAAAGTAAAAGTAGCGGTACAGAAATATTCCAGTTGAAATATATCTAATCTTGTTATATATGGAGAATTATAGAGGAGTCATATGCAATGAGAGCACACAGACACCAGCCCCCCACACACACACACAGATAGACACCAATACCCCCCACCCACACACAAACACTACACACACACACACACACTTATTCACACCCACACACACACTCATTCACACACCCACCCACACTCAAACACACACACACTCACACACACACACACAATTGCTGCCCAGTTACAGTAAACATGCACCCGCCCCTGCAGAACTACTACCACACTTTATCCCAATGTCACAATAGTCTAACAAAATCACAAACTTCTCTAGAAACACCCAAAATGTAAACATCACTGAAAGCAGAAATCTGTTTGTGGGACAGAAAGCCTTAAAGGAATTCAATATGAGTTAAACTCTTCCCACAGCATTTGTGGCAAAACGTTGACTACCACAACAATCATTTTAACCGGCCCCTTCATTTTTGAAAAAGACGCAAAAACAGTGAGGCACTTAAAAAGTAAGTGAACGAGGGCCAATCTGTAAACGTTAAAACAATCACTCTTTCATAAACCACGAGACTTAAACCATATGTGTGTCAACATTTTAGTGTGATAAAATCTCCAACTAACCGTTTCTGTGTAAAGTTATATATTTCAACTTTGTTGCCATGACAACAAAACCCAGTTATGCCAGTACTGGATATACCATTGCACAGATAAGATCAGTAAGTGATTATATCACAGTAAAATCATGTTTACATGTTTATTGTTTATGTCTTGTGTCTATACTTTTCTATACTATTCACTTTCATTGTAAGTGCCTCACCGGAACCAATTTGTAATTATAAGCAATTATTAAAACGGCACTGAATTCGGAAACATACCTTTAATAAAGGGATCTGACGGCACACACAAATTTGTGTGGTCCAAATTTACCATTACTGAGCAACACAGCGTAAAATGAAAACAAATTAATAAACACACTCTATAACACATACTCTATACCCCCCCCCCCCTGGAATTTATAGTGGTATTATTTAGTGATATTATGATTTATTGGGGTGAAAATTGCTTAAACTGAATGAATGAAAACATTTGCAATGTGCAATTTTAGGCCATTTTCCATTGATTTACTCTTTTCAGTGTTTTGACATGGAGCTTGAACCCTTACTGAATAGGCCAGCTCTACCACACACACACACACACACACACACACACACACACACACACACACACACACACACACACACACACACACCATGATTTCATCAAATAAACTCACAGTATCAGTTTAACCTGATCGTATAAAGCTCTTTATTTCAAAGCAGATGGAATATGTTACAGTAACTCTTTAGCTGGTTTCACATGGGTGGACATTAAACACTACACACACACACACACAGGTGCACGGCGTGGCATCACCTGTCCTGATGCCCTGCTCTGCTGTCTCTGACCTACCTGAGAAGACAAAAGTGATCAGATAACAGTCAGATTCATGTTACTGTACTGTTTAATATGGCATTCTTACATCAAACAAACTGGATACAACTTAAAAGATCTTTGAGCAGCTAAAACAGACATCATTTCTTTAGGCAAAAACATGATATCTCAACGTTGCTCCGGAGACCTGGCTGGAGTCACTGGATTCGAACTCGTGACTCCAGGGGTGATAGTCAGCGCCAATACTGGCTGAGATACCAAGACCCCCAATTAAGTGATTATTAATGGCTTAAATTAAATGACTGTAATGATGTAACGATTATGGCATATTATAGTACCGTTATTTACTCTATATATCTTCAGTGGTATGTGGGAAAAGCCTTTAATCTGTATGAAAACCCTGAATTGAAAGCCTAACTATACAAAGGGTGAATAACCAATTGAGAAATGCATTACACAGGTTTAAAGATTTCTGCAGTTTTAAACATGAATCAAATGTTTGATATTGCTCATTGAGTATTTATTATTATTATTATTATTATTACCTCTTGCATTAACGAAATATCTTGTCTGGAGAGTAATTTATGCCTGGGATGTTGTATTAAATTGGTGAGTTTTTATTTTGTCTGAATTAATGTGTTGTTTCTAATTTAGTGGCGGTGTCGCGCTTTAATGCATTGGAGATAAAGTGGGCGGAGCTGATCGCGCTGCCCCTGACAAGGAACTCGACGTCATCGTGCCCATATTTGGACTATAAACTTCCTACAGGAAGTCGGTGTATGAGCGCCAACAATGACTGCCCATTTCAATTCAGAATCAGCATTTTGGACAATAACAGCCACATTTTAATCTTCTGGCAAAGAGTTTGCTTTACAAGCCGTTGTTAAAATATTCCTCAAACAATTAAGGAGCTTAAAAAACACAATTAATCAAAATACAATAAACAAAATTCAACAGTGAACCAAAAAAGTCGTTTTTGCTCATGACAGAATACTCTCTATAATTTTGTATCTGCTTTTCCACACAATAGGGTATTTTTTATCCTATGATAACATGTCCTGTACATACTTAAGCACGTAACAAATTGAATCACATTCAAATAAAATAAAATAACACACCTTTTTAATCATTTAACATGATTTAACATTAATACAAATTAATATAAAATCTTAATAAATAGTAGAAAAATATTAATAAAATACAAATTAACATAAATATCAATCTAAGGCAGAAACTCTGTAGCAACAACCTACCTCATGCGGTTCAACGTGGTTTCTTTTTCATCAGAACGGTCTTTCTGGGAAAGGACATTATACCAAATAATAATACGATCATTTGAATATATTCCTAACCCCTTCACTCAAAATCGTGGGTTAAAAGATGCCCTGTCGAGCTTTTACTGGCGCGCGCTTCGCCCTCGGGCATGTTTACTGTCCCAGCAGTTCCCGACAATTACGTCACGACGCGTGTGACGTTTAAGGCTGGGGCGTGGCCAGCTGTCAGTGCTGGACTCGCTTATAAAAACCAACCGGGATCTCGATCCACACGAGCGCACGCACCAGATCAAATCAAAGCAAGATCCATCGAAAGCGGCTTTCACTTTAAACAGCGTGTTATTCTTCACATTTGAGGGTCTTTGGTTTGTGCTTTGAGACATTCAGGAGGAGCATCAGCACATCTGACCTCAATACTGAGAGTGGAACGGAACGCTGCATGTTTTATTGACCGACGCTGATTTTTAAGGGTTTATACACTTGAAATAAAGCAGACATTGAACTGTCAGGCACAGCAAGAGCAAGTAAGATCCTGCTGTTTCAGAACAACTCGATGAGTACAAAAATGGAGCAACCGTTTTATCACGACGACTCGTTTCTGTTGGGTTACGGACACTCCGACGCCACACTACACGACTATAAACTCCAGAAGCACGGCATGCACTTGGATCTGTCCGAGCCTTATCGGAACCTCAAATCGGACCTGTATCAGACCGGTCCCGCTGATGTCGGGTCTCTCAAACTCGCCTCGCCAGACCTAGAGAGGCTCATCATCCAGAACAGCAACGGGATCCTGACAACGCCCACCCCGGGTCAGTACCTCTACAGTCGGGGAATCACCGACGAGCAGGAGGGCTTTGCGGATGGTTTCGTCAAGGCTCTGGATGACCTGCACAAGATGAACCAGATGCCCCCGCCCAACGTGTCGATTGGAGCCGGTGGCGTGACGACGTGCTCGACAACTGCGTCCGTTTTCGGCTCCTCCTTGCAGTCTGAGCCTCCCATTTACACGACGCTAAACGCATACTGCCCAGCGCCGTGCCACCCGTCCGCTACCATCAACTATCTCCCGCCCCAAATCCAGCAGAACCAACACCCGGAAAATACGCACGCGTTCCAGCTCTCCGGCGTGCACCCGCAGCGCTTCGTGACGTTGAAAGAGGAGCCCCAAACCGTTCCGGACATGCACAGCAGCGACGGATCGCCACCCATGTCTCCAATCGACATGGACAACCAAGAGCGCATCAAGGCGGAACGCAAGCGGCTCCGAAATCGCCTTGCGGCAACCAAATGCCGCCAGCGCAAACTGGAACGCATCTCGCGCCTGGAGGACAAAGTAAAGGTACTCAAGTCGGACAACGCCGGACTGTCCAACACCGCGTCGGTACTACGGGAACAGGTGGCCCAGCTTAAACAGAAAGCCTTAAGACACATGAACAGCGGCTGTCAGCTCATGTTGACCAGTAAACTCGAGGCGTTTTGAACTGAACCCTCACTTTTGCGAACACTGAAATAACACTGGAGAACTGTTTATGTTCTAGGCTACAACTGAAAGCCACTGCGGTTTTGGACACTGTAAAATGGTGTTTCCGGTGACCGGGCACCGTCCAAGTCCTGTCGAACCCTCGTCCAGAAGGGAACGGAACGGGAGGTCCACAGAGCCGAGTACGAAGACGAAATGTGTTTGTTTTTTTGTTGTTGTCATGATCAATTGTTGCGCAACCCATAAATTATTATTCAAGTCAGGTTGATCCTGAGCTGTGTCAACAATATCTTATGTTTACAATGTATTTTTATGATACGTGTGCTGTTTATTTAAGTAAAGATATCGAAATATAACTTTCAAAGTGTTTGGCTTTCATTTGTGAACTGTGTATGTCTCAGTTGTGTAACGCTTTGCTAATATAGCCTATTACTGTTCCAACAAACTACGTTTTACGCACGACATTTCTCCATACTGTTAACACACATGGTGATGTTGGCACGAATCACTGGCTGTTCACAGTTTTCACTATGTTTATCAGCTAATATTTGAAGGTTACATTAATGAACGCTTCCTGTGTGAAAGGGGGTCTACAGGCCTTCCCTGCTGACGTCAGCAGCACATCCATATAGGGGCATTTTTGGTGCCTCATACGTCACTCGTCCGCCCACAAGGCCGGGTGGTGTAGACACGCTGTTCCATGTTTAGCGGGGCTGGAGACCGGTGAGGGGGTTTCCGAACTCGGACAAGACCACTCTGTGTGTGTGTGTGTGTGTGTGTGTGTGTGTGTGTGTGTGTGTGTGTGTAGTGTGTGGATAGACTATTTCCATAGAATTAAGTGTGTTGAATGGTGAAATGACACACATCAGCTAATACTCAAAGCTTTCATACACTTGGAGTAATAAAGTCTAATGTAGGTTCACACACTCATACAGCCGGACAGGGCTTCTGTTAGAGCTGATATAGTTATTAAACAATATTAAGACACATATACTAATATAAAACACTTTCACTGTCATTTATTAGTTCTGCATGTATTGATCAATATCATGTCAAAGCATCAGGCTGCAGAAACACACTGATGGACATTATGCAGAAATCAGGGGTCATAAGAGGGTCAGAGATGAGATCAGAGACACATGAGGATGTTTATAACAGACACATTATTTAAGACTGGCTGGAGGTGACAACATTACTTTCATATATGTATAAATATAAATATGTAAGGCACTTTTGTCTTATTGATGAAGTTGTTCATTTCCACGTACTGCAGATTCCAACATAAACAAATAACAGATCACATTCACAACACATAAAACACAATATAATTGGACACAGTAGAAAATGCCCCATGAGTAACATCAGAAGAAACAGAAAAGGAAATCTGTGATTTTAAAACCTTTTTAAAATGTTTTTAACTGACCAATAGCAAGACATAAGTCCAAATCCAGTAGAAATGTAATTGATTGTTTGATGATTCATATTTGATCATGTGGTTTCATTTTGGATTGTTTCCAAATTATGATTAAAAAATCTTGTAAAGCCAAATTCCATATATTATATTATATATTAAATTATATATACAAATATAATATATTAAATAATATATAATAAACCCATAATTTTAAAGAAAATTATATATATATTCAAATGACTCTATTTGGGAAATATAAGCTATTTTTTACAAAGCTATTTTATTTTTTATTTCAGTTTCATAATAAAATTCCATCAAATTTATTTGAGTAATCTTGAAAGAAATTAAGTAAAAACAAAATATTTTACGTTTTATTCATTTAGTGGAGAAACCCCCCTTCCCACACAAATCAATTAGATGTATTTTGCTAAGAAATAGAAATGTGTAAATCCTAAAAACAGGTTATTTTTGTGTACAGTATGTATATATATATAAATGTAAATTTTTTAAGTATTTTGAAATACATATTCCATACATTCACAAGTGTGTTACTATTATATATTATTAAAAACTATATACGAGCTTCAGTGGCGTAGAGAAGAATATTTTAAATCATTCTTTGACTTCCAAAAAATGTTTAATAAATATTTAAAAATTGCATAAATTCTGATTTCTGAAAATTTGAAAGGACTTTTTGAATGCGCCACTTCTCTGTTGTTAAGGAAAATTTGGTAAAAATAATAATAATAATAATTGGGCGAAAACTTGGACCATCCATTTTTATTGAGGCCCACCCAAAAGTAATTTCCTGGGTCCTTGATGAGCATATATTTCATGTACAGTGTGTGTTATATCAGATTTCTGTGTACTGGTTGGTATATGATATCCCACTTGAGACTATTAGCAGCATTTGTAGAATAATCTGCCCTTAATTCATTATATTGCGGAGTGGTTTGGGACTGTGTGTTTGGAAAGTGACTGTGCACTCTGGAATGACAGAACCGGAGTTGCACACAGCAGGGGGTGGGGGGCACATAGGTGGCCCATAGAGGGATTCGGTTTGGCACATTGCTGGAATTACAGCAACATGAGCATTACAATATGTGACCCAGATATGATCTTTTTTTTTTAATTTTGGCCTTTGTCTGAGTCATCTCAGTAGCATATTTATTATTTTTAATAGCACAGTAGGCTAAACAAGTATATATAGGCTACGTTTTTTAAGAGCCTCAAAAAGATAAAAACGACTCATTCAGCCTCTGAAATGAGTGGGACCAGGGGTGTAGATTCCAGAGGGTATGGGGAGAGGTAACCCCCCACAAATCAAAACATGAAAGTACAAGAACACCCCCCCAAATCTACACCTTTGAGTGGGACGTTTATTTTTGCAAATCTCTGAAAAATTGGAATGGGGATTTTTAGACGGTGAAAAAAAGCACACTCGGGTCCCCCTGTCAATGACGTCAGTGACCCACCTGCGTGTTTTTCTGCTCACGCTTGCGGTGGAAATCAAAGGAAGCCACTTCAAAGGAGCAGATCCAGGTGCGAGTGCTCACGCTCACGGGTTGTGTGGAGATTTTAAAGGTGCTCTTTAAGTTTCATAACTCGAATTTACTGAATAATATCAGCCCACAGTGAGAGTTTCCTCTCACATTATTACCGTTTTGTTCCATGTCCTTTTGTCAAGGAGCAAAAAATTCAGTAGAACCCTCTTCATATCAAGAACTATTTTAGGCTGTATAGGGCTCTTGTGTTGCCATATGGTTCTTTATAGATTAATAAAGATGTTTATAATAGGATCTTCAGATCAGTGATGTGGTTTCTGGGTTCACCAGTAGGCAACATAGAAAAAAACACAGAGTGTTCTATGTGGAGAACTTCTATGTGAAAAAATATCCTACTATAGCATCATATAGAAACTTCAGAGGTGCTCCTGTTGCATCATACAGGAACTTAAAGGTTCTCTTAAAGGCATCCGATTTTAAAATAATTTTTGGGTATCCATTTGTATTGAATTTATCAGGCTTATATCTTTCCTCATTTTAAATGACATTAAACTGGCTCATAAACCTGTAGCTTTGAAAAATATTTCACTGTACATTCATTCAGATAATTTTGCCCTGCAATCTTGATGTTTCCTCAAGCCCCTAAACTCAAATAACTTGAGGAAACATCAGTGTGGGTTCATCTTCTCCACCACACACTTTGTTTTTACACATTTCACGTCTCTCTTCTCCCACTCCCACACTGTAATTCTCTCCAGCTATCTCATGAATATTCCTTCTGTTCCTTTTCTGTCAGTTACTCGACTTTGTGTCGATGTAGTGACACTAGGGGTTGATCTTGAGAGCCTGAGACACCTTCAGATCTTTGAGAAAAGGCCACTGAGAATTGGCGAGTAGAATTTGCATTTCCTGGATGCGGTCGTTACCTCTCCGCCTCTGATGGTCACGATCGCTGCCTCACGTGCTGTGCAAAATCATGTTCAGGAAGTGTTTGTGGATGGTTCATGTCCTCATTGCAAGCACGTGACCATGGCAACGTCATGGCAACATCATGGAAAGTCACTTCAGCTGTCCCCCCCTGCCGGCCCTTCTACCTACGGTACGAGGCTGCCCTGGTTGACGCCGAAAATGAAGTCCAATCAAATGAAAAACAAGACTCATGGCTACAGCCAGAACAGTCTCTTACAGAGCATCATGGAGAAAAAGCACAGCATCCACAGTGGAAGGTTTCAATCCAGTCCTCCTTTCTTCTATAACTCTTCCAGCTGCGCTGAAGGCACGCTCGCTGCTACTGCTGCTGGCGGGGACACTAAACACAGTGTGGGCCAGTCTTGACAGTCGCGGTAGCATGGTCTCGTGTTGTTTCCATCAGCGCAGCACATCTCTTCCATCACCTTCCATGATGGGATTGAAGCGCAGGTAATGTTGTACTTCATCGTTATACTCTTCCTGCGCCACAATGTTTTCCCACTCTTCCTCAAATTCGGCCAGCGCTCTCTTCTTTTCTGCGTGGCCCTCAGCAACAGGTGCAGACACAGCCATGATCGCTGCTGCATGAATCATAATTATAATTATTAGTTAGGCCAACTAGACTATGATTAATACATTGATTTAGAGGCCTATTTAATACAAGGGAAGTGACTTGGTGTGGTTGCCGGTGCAAATAATGTGAAATATCCTAATAATAATGATAATCAGGGATGTGCACAGACATTTTGGTGGGCAGGGGCACAAGTGGAAAAAAGGAGTACTTATAATTATTTATTCAATTTTTTTTTAAACAAAATGTTAAATATATTAACACAACTCTGACTTCCTTACAAATGTATTTTAATTCCCTCACACTCACGCAATTGTTTCATAACAGATTTCTACAAAAATATTCAGTTCACACAGAGACCATGGTCTGCTTTATTATTCACTACGTTTTTCACAAGAGCAAAATAGAGTATAATAAAATATTATAATTACACTGATAATGCTAATTATAATAATATATAATAACAATAATAATAAAAATAATAACAACAACAACAACAAAACACGTAAAAGAAAATCTCACCGGCTGGTTGATCAGCCCCTTGTGCCGCCGCCCTCTCCTCTCTAAAGCGGGCTATCTGACGTCTCCCCAGCTGATGGATTTCATCCCTCTCGGCATCGGTGAACATCCTTAATTGACAGAACTTCAGCCATAAGAAAATAGCCAGATTGTGAAGTGGCTGGATCGCCATTGGCGATTTTTCTCTTTATGTTCTCCATTGCACGTGGTGATAGGTTATAAAACATCTTTCTTTGTTTGTTTTACCATCAACTTCTCATAGTTTATTTTAATAAATAAATGTCTAAAATATAAAAAGGAGGAGCATATAACAGGCCCGATGCCCGGCCTGCCTGTGAACTATGACGTGAAAATTGGTCCGAAGCCCGGCCCTATGGGCGTAAATAAGTCAGTGCCCTTCAGGCTCGGGCTGAAATGCAGGGCTGTAAATGATAGCACTCCTCAATTGCAAGCGCACGCATTCAGTTATGAACTTTCTGAGCTGAAGTACTTTCAGAGGCTCCTGTGGCATATGGCATCCTCAGCGGCGGTTATGGTGCTTGTGTTGATGCATATGAGACTGCTACAGCACTGGCTCCAGACCCGAGTCCCAAGGCACACATCGTGTGGCTTTCACGCCTGCCTACCTCTGCCTTTTCAGCCCTTGGACAGACCTTGCATTCCTGTGGGCTGGAGTCCCCATACAGCAAGTGTCCAGGCACATCGTGGTTATGGCGGATGCCTCCAAGACAGGCTGGGGTGCCATGTGCAATGGGCACGCAGCCGCTGGCTCCTGGACAGGACCTCGCCTGCGTTGGCACATCAACTTCCTCTAGTTGCTGGCAGTACAGCTCACACTGCGGAGGCTATTGCCTTTGATCCATGACCTGTGGTTTATGCTCTCATCACATGTCTCAAATCGCCCATCAACTCCTCTGGAGTCAGCGGCAAATCGCAATGCTATTCCTGAGAGGCGTCAGAAGATTGAACCCTCCTAGGCCGCACCTCTTTCCCTCATGGGACCTCTGCGTGGTCCTTCTAGGCCTACGGAGAGCCCCACTCGAGCCCCTAGGGTCAGTTGAGTTAAAGGCACATTAAAGACCGCCCTCCTAACCATGCTCACTTCCATCAGAGGGTCGGGGACCTGCAAGCTTTCTTTGTCAGCGAATGTGCCTGGAGTTTGGTCCCTCTCACGTGATCCTGAGACCCCAACCGGACTATATGCCCAAGGTTCCCACACCCCCTTTGGGGGCCAGGTGGTGAGCCTGCAAGCGAAGCTGCCCCAAAAGGAGGCAGACCCATCCTTCTCGTTGCTATATCCGGCACATAATTTGCACATCTATTTGGATCACACGCAGAGCTCTATATGCTCTGAGCAGCTCTTTGTCTGCTTTGGTGGACAGCGGAAAGGGAACACTGTCTCCACCGGAGGCTTGCCCACTGGATCGTGGACACCATAGATTTGGCCTACCAGACCCAGTATGTGCCTGCTCCCTCGCAGGTTCAAGCACACTCTACAAGTAGTGTGGTATCTTTGTGGGCACTGGCCAATGGCACCTCTCTAGCAGACATCTGTAGGGCAGCGGGCTGGGCAACACCCAATCCCTTTGCAAGATTTTACAATCTCCCGGTTGAGCAGGTTTCATCATCATGTTCTTTCAGGTACGAACAGGTAAGATTCGTTACACCGGGCAGCTGGCCAGGTGTGCCGCTTCTGTATAGCTCCTTTCCTCTCCAGGAAGTGAAGCCATGCACTCTTCTCTCCCATGCATGTTCATGACCTGTGAACCCTGTATGTCCTTCCTCTTAGCTCTCTGGCTCACGAATTCAGTGGAGGAATTCGTAGTCAGACCCAGTACGTGTGCTAATGGGCCCTGTACTGGGGTAAGTGCTCCACAGGTCTCGGTTATCCCGGTAACCTCCTGTGATATATCTTCCACAGTATGGTATGTTTTGGGAGGCTACGTGCTGTCCAAGTGCATCTGTTCCTACGCTCACAGTAGCTTGCCTACACCTGCATTGGCAGTTCACGTAATACAGTTCAGTTATTGTGCCGTTTCGTACAGGGACCCCTAGTGTCACTACATCGACACAACTTCTAGTGAGTGACAGAAGGGGAATGTCTCGGTTACTCATGTAACCTTCGTTCCCTGATGGAGGGAACAAGACATTGTGTCCCTCTTGCCACAGGCTGAACAACACCGTTGAAACCTTGTCTCGGCTCCTCAGTGCAAAAACCTGAATGAATCCGCATTCCAGCCTCCCTTTTATACCTGTATGTCGGGGGGAGTTGCATGCAAATTCTACTCGCCAATTCTCATTGGCCTTTTCTCAAAGATCTGAAGGTGTCTCGAGCTCTCAAGATCGACCCCTAGTGTCACTACATCGACTCAACGTCTCATTCCCTCCATCAGGGAACGGAGATAACGACAGTGACCAAGACGTTTTTCATTCTCCCTTCTAAGACTGTCAGTGAGATATTAAGATTCAAATTGTGTCATGTGAGTGACATTGTCAACATTAGTCCAAATCAAATAGCATCATTCAAATATAATTTATTCACAAGCAATCTGGAATAACTGATTGTGATTGGTCAATTCATGTTTCTGCTGTAAAATACTTTTGTATAATGACACTGAACTGTATGATCCCTGTTCAGTCTGTCAGTTAAAAACTCTTTAATGATTTTTATTTAATCTTAAATTGTCTCATAGCGCCATCAAGCGGTGTATCAAGACATAAAACAATTAAATCTAACCTTGATAACTTTTTGCCACATGTTATGTGTAGCATAAATAATTATGATTATTGGTTATTATATATTAGAATTTACATAGAATTTCTAGTATACATTCATAAGACATGAAATAGTGTGAAGAAGACAGAAAACTGCAGTGATGTGCTCCAGAGTCACAGAAACTGAAAAAACAAGTTCTGATAAGATTATAATTATTATCAGTGAATCAAATACAGATGATTAATGATGAATAAACTCTTGTGACATTTTCATGTGATATCTGTCAATGTTGTTATTGACGAAACCCTCTTTAATACTCATTTTCTACTGTATATATTCTTGAATGTTTGTGTTGAATTATTTCACTTCACTGAGAAGATATCACAGACACAGAAGTTGAGTGGACGTGTTTAAGTGTAAGTTACGAGATATTTCTCTGGAGAGTTTTAAATGACACTTAAACATGTGTTTAATGCACAAGTAAACTCTTCCCAACATATTCAGACACTTAAAGACTTCATGTGTGCATTATGAAAATAATACAGCTGTTAATGGAGTATTTCTACAATGACATCTGTAACTGAAACCTTCTGCTTTTGTGTGATGCTGCATCCACACAGATAAAAGAATAAAGTCTAAAATCACCTCATATCAGTCCTTTACAAAGATCAACAATTCATAGTGTTTCACAATTCACAATGATTTCACTTAAATTCTCTTATTTTATCATCGATAATCACAATCAGTCAGAACTGTGATTTTCTGTCACATTAGTTGAACTGGTAAAGTCCTCAGAGGGGTTGAAAATATTAAATCATAACTCCAGAAGAATGGCAAGAGTGTGTGTGTAAATGTGTGTGTGAATGTGTGTAGATGTTTGTTAGTTACAGGATCAGAGAATGACACTTTTCCTCCGTCATAATCCAGATGAACTCTCAAACGCTCAAGATACTGTGTGACATGAAACACAGTGGAGGGATTATTGATGTATAGTGAGAATAAACCAAACTCATTATACTGCACACTCCAGACATCAGTGTTGAAGAAATCATCTCCCTTCCTCTGGTTTGATGCTGTAGTTACTCCAATAATCCAGAGTTTATTGTCTTTAACATCCACATCCCAACAGTGTGTTCCTGAATTAAAACCCTCTGAACCCAGAACACACGTATAACAGTTAAATCTCTCTGGATTATCAGGAATCGGTTGAATGTTCATGCTGAGTCTCACACTGGTCAGATCATCAGACAGGATCAGAAATGGATTTGCAGTGTTTGGATCCAGAATCACAGGAGCTGATGAGAGAAACAATTGTTACATACTGTGACATATTCTGAATATACACAAAAACAAAGTATACATTTTAAATGCTTCCTGTATTATCTTAATATTTGAAACCTGTTTTTATGTTAGTGTGTCCGCAGGTATAATGCCACTTTCAGATTCATAATGTTTCTCAGTTTAGGGTGTTATTGTGCTACTGTTGTAATTGACAGCGATGTGTACACACAATGCTGCTCTACTGCTCATCTTCGGTCTCAACATTAGGCGTGTTCGACTTGAACTGCATCTCGATTTGTCATTTGCAATCGGACGAGTTGAAAAGAGAGTCGTCAAGTCGGACACTTGTGCTTCTTGTGGTCTGCTGAACCCACACCATTCATGGAAGTTTACGCAATGTTTGCTTTCTTTATTGCAGATGAAGTGGAATTCAGATGCTTGAATTTTACACAAAATAATCAGAAACATTATTCATTTGAAAGGTTTATGTGCCGCTTAATACAGTGGCTGTTGGGTGTGCATGAAGAAAATCCAATAAAAGCCTGTCTTATTGTTTCTGTTAGTTTTCCTATTATTATTATTCTGCTTATTCTGCTCTTGAGTCTATGGCAGCCCATAGAACCACTTGCGGGAAAGTTAGGAAATTTGGCAAACAGTTACAGGACAGTATCATGTGTCAACACCGCAAATTTGGTGTCTCTACCTCAAACCCTCTAGCGTCACCAATTGCCCAAATTATGTCATGATGATCCATTTTTAAATGTTTTGAAAACCTTCTTTTTTGAATTTCTAGACTGTTTGCCATTTGTACAGTTCTTCTGAATTTTGGTGTACATGCCTCATTGGGGAACAAAAAAGCCTCAAGGACCCATAACTTCCGCCAAGAAGGATTTTCCTGTACAGTGAAATTTATGGAAAACCTACAAAACTCTTCTTCTTCTGAACCGTAGCTCCAATTGACTTGAAATTTGGTACAATGTGTAGAATTTATGGCTTTCAAATCGTTACTTAGCAAAAATATACAATACAAAATGGCTGAAAGGGGCGTGTTTATGTAAATGTCCATATTTTATTAATATATATGTGCCTATAAATCAAATGTAATTTTGACTGATGGTTTTTCAAACCTAACATGCTTCAAGATGACATCACTCTGAAGTACAGTGCAAAGAATGACCCACATTCACCCTTAGGGGGCCACACCTAAAATTCCCATTTTCTGGTCAAAAATGTTCTTATTTGGTACATTGATACTACAGGCCAACAGGAACCCACAAACCAAGAATGGCCCACATTCGCCCTTAGCAGGCACTACAGGCTAAGGCCAAATATTCCATTTTCTGGTCAAAAATGTTCTAATTGTGTACATTGATACTACAGGCCAACAGGAAACCCCACACCAAGAATGGCCCACATTTGCCCTTAGGGGGCACTACAAGCCATGCCCAAATATCCTATTTTCAAAGTGATGGTATTTCCACCCCATTTATTAAATTCTTCTGAAACTTAATGTACATACCTCATTTCTCATTGGGAACAAAAAAGCCTCAAGGATCCATAAGGTCCAGCATGATGGATTTTCTTGTACACTGAAAAGTTTTCGTTTAGGTTTCAGACAGAAAGACATAATTTTTGGATTCCTCCATTGGGAGGGTTTAACCCCAACCATCTACTTATCAATTTGAAATGATTTGCCAGTTTGAGGAGGAATCGCATTGCTGCTTGCAGCTATATTTATTATTATTATTATTATTATTATTATTCTCCTTGAGCACAAATATCTCAAAAAGTCACTGGTCAAAATGGCACATTGATACTACATGTCAACGGGTATCCCCATACCATGAATGGCCCAAATTCGCCTATAGAGGGCGCTACAGGCCACGCCCAAAATAATATATTTCAAAGTGATGTAATTTCCACCCCATTTGTCCAATTCTTCTGAAATTTAGTGTACATGCCTCATTTCTCATGGGGAACAAAAAAGCCTCAAGGACCCATACCCTCCGCCATGATAGATTTTCCTGTACAGTGAAAATTTGCGAAAACCTACAAAAATCTTCTTCTCTTGAACCGTTGCTCCAATTGACTTGAAATTTGGTACATGTGTAGAATTGATGTCTTTCAAATCGTTACTTAGCAAAAATGAATACAATACAAAATGGCTAAAAGGGGCGTGTTTATGTAAATGTACACAGTGCCTCAATATATATTTGTCAATAAATCAAATGTAATTTTGACTGATGGTTTTTCAAACCTAACATGCTTCAAGAAAACATCACTTTGAAGTACTGTGCAAAGAATGGCCCACATTCGCCCTTAGCGGGTGCTATAGGCCACGCCCAAAAGTTAAATTGTGTTGTCAAAAATTTTCTAATTTGGTACATTGATACTACAGGCAAAAAGGAACCACAAACCAATAATGGCCAACATTTGCCCTTAAGGGACGTTACAGGCCACGGCGAAACGAGCCATTTTCTGGTCAAAACTTTTCTAATTTGGTACACTCATTAGCCTGTAGTATCAATGCACCAAATTAGAACAGGCCAACAGGAAACCCCACACCAAGAATGGCCCACATTTGCCCTTAGGGGGCACTACAAGCCATGCCCATGCCCATGCCCTTAATGTACATATCTCATTTCTCATTGGGAACAAAAAAGCCTCAAGGATCCATAAGGTCCAGCATGATGGATTTTCCTGTACACTGAAAAGTTTTCGTTAAAGATTTCAGACAGAAAGACATATTTTTTGGATTCCTCCACTGGGAGGGTTTAACCCCAAAACGTCTACTGATCAATTTGAAATGATTTGCCAGTTTGAGGAGGAATTGCATTGCTGCTTGCAGCTATATTTATTATTGTTATTATTATTATTCTCCTTGAGCCCAAATATCTAAAAAAGCGAAAAACCTACAAAAATCTTCTACTGAACTGTAGCTCAAATTGACTTTAAATTTAGTACACATGTGTAGAACTGATGTCTTTCAAAATGTTACTTAGCAAAAATTAATACAACACAAAATGGCTGAAAGGGGCGTGTTTATGTAAATGTACACAGTGCCTCAATATATATTTGTCAATAAATCAAATGTAATTTTGACTGATGGTTTTTCAAACCTAATATTCTTCAAGATGACATCACTACTGTGCCAAGAATGGCTCACATTCGCCCTAAGGGGGCGCTACAGGCCACACCCAATAGTCCCATTTTCTGGTCAAAAATATTCTAATTTGGTACATTGATTCTACAGGCCAATGGGAACCCCCACACAAAGAATGGCCTATATTCACCCTTAGGTGGCACTACAGGCCATGCCCAAATGTCATATTTTCAGGTCAAAACTTTTCTAATTTGGTACACTCATTGGCCTGTAGTATCAATGCACCAAATTAGAACATTTTTGACCAGGAAATGTGACATTTGGGCGTGGCCTGTAGCACCCCATAAGGTGTAATGGTTCCCTTTGGCCTGTAGTATCAATGTACAAAATTTGACATTTTATATTGGGGCACTGAAGTGGCCAATCAGATTTCAGCTGGGGCTGGTGCCCCTGTGTCCCCTCCCCAAGTTCTGCCCCTGGTTTTATAGACTTACTCTTGTGGACAATGTCTTGCATCTTCTTCCAGACTCTGAATGTCAGGTTGCCCAAGTAATGTGGCACATGAATGAGAGCTCCAGAAGTCATCTGTGGATCCGGCTGTGAGATCTGGGCTCTGGAAGAACATTCAGGAGTCAGTACTGCAGTGACTTTCACTTCACAACCATAGAGAGGAGACACTTACCTTTCCATTGTCACATTAAAGTTCTGCAAAAGACAAAAAAACACTTGATGATCTCCTCAAATGATCAATAAGAGCAGAAATCAATGATGAGAGTTTGACGTTCACCTTTAGAAATGACACATCGTCATTGGATTTCATCATTTCCTCCATGTGTTTGATTGTGTGTAAAAGAGCTGAGATGTGTGTGTTCATCTCCTCAAGCTTCTTCTTCATCATCTGACTCTTCTGCTCCTCTTCCACTCTCAGTGAAGTGATTGTAGCTTCTTCTTCAAATCGGAGAAACTCATGAAGCTTCTTAAACTCCTCTTTAATCTGATGCTCTGTGTGCTCAGCTTGAGTCTGAAATCACATCAAATTCACTTCAATCAGTTCTGCATTCACACACATCACATCATTTATCACCACGTGTTTGATTCTTCATTCTGTATCCTCACCTTGATGTGTTGAACTGCTTTATCAAACTCTCCTTTAATGTTTTCAGTGTGTTTGAGTTTCTCTTGTAAAGACTCCAGTGTTGTATTGAGTTCCTCCTGCAATTCAACAAAGTGAAAATCTGTGAAACTGAAGCTACTGAGAGATGATAAGAATATGTTAATGAGGTCGATAATATGATGTATATTGTTTTTGTCATTAAAAATACAGAACATTCTGACAATGACTTGAATACACCTTTTCTATGATGAGAATATTTACATTTCTCCATTAAAATTTCTTTAGATATTTTTGTGGGACTGAAATCCTTAAAACTGTAATTAATTTGGAAGAATCTTTATTATTTCTTTAAAGAAATTAAGTTTTGTTTAAAATATCAACAATTCAAAGTGAGTGTGTCGTCAGCAGATCCTCGTCCAGGGATCGCCAGAGTCTTCAAACTCAAAACTCAAAACTGCATAACAGGGTGAAAGAGAGAGAAATGAAATCAATAGTCTGCTTTAGGGAATAGAAAGCGATCGATCAGTATTTAAAGGAAGTAAATAAATAAAAGCTAAAGGCCGGACAATTCAAGTTTTCATTCAGAGATAGTCAATGACATGCATCAGCTGCATAAAGATAGCGTGATCTCCAAGACAGACATGGGATGCCACCTATAGCAGGACATATACAGAGTTGATCGAGATCCCCTTCAACATAATTGGCATGGATCTTGTCGGGCCATTAGAGCAGACTGCATGCGGCCATCGCTTTGTATTGGTTCTGGTAGAATATATAACACGATATCCGGAAGCAGTGCCCCTGCACAACATCTCAGCACACAATGTTGCAGAGGCAGTCTTCAAAATGATCTCCTGGGTGGGGATTCCAAGGAAATCCTCACTAATCAAGGCACCGCAAACTATATGAACTATTAGGCATTAAGTCGATTCGCACCAGCGTTTACCACCCGCAAACCAATGGGTTGGTCGAACGATTTAATAAGACCTTAACCATGAATCATAAGTTTGAACACGAAGATGCTAAAAACTGGGATAAGCGGCTCGAACCCCTGCTGTTTGCAGTATGAGAGGTCCCACAAGCTTCCAGAGATCTCGATTATGAGGTTAGGCGAACGGATAGGAGAGGGGCATGTCATATCTACAACCTCAACCTCCTCAAACCATGGAGGGAGGCGGTACCTGTAGCCTTGGCGACAGTAGTTCCGGAGAGGGCGGAGCTCGGGCCGGAGATATTTCCCAAAACAAGTTCATTCACCCCAGTCCCTTGCGGAGATCACCTCTCACAGTCGCAGCTTACAGATACTGCCAGGTTGCAAGGGGAATTCACAGATGTGTTTTCACCCCTACCCAGTCGCACAAACCTCATAGAGCACCATATCAAGTGGGGGTGGTAGTTCGTAACCGCCCCTATCATCTTCCTGAACACAAGAAAAAGATTGTTCAGGAAGAATTAGAGGCAATGCTGGAAATGGGCATAATAAAAGAGTCACACAATGACTGGGTCAGCCCGGTAGTTCTGGTACCGAAGAGTGACGGCTCGGTCCTGTTCTGTGTTGACTACTGGAAAGTGAACACGGTGTCCAAATTTGATGCATGTCCAATGCCGCAAATTTACGAGTTACTTGATCGGATGGGCGCTGCTCAATTTTACCCGACGCTGGACTTAACAAAGGGTTATTTGCAGATCCCTTTAACTCCAATATCCTGAGAAAAGACGGCTTTTTCCACACTGTTCGGATTACACCAATTCATGACTCATCCATTCGGTTTGTTCTGAGCCACATTTCAGTGCCTTATTGAAAGGTCCTCAGACCCTCCACTACTACCTCCTGGGGCAGGCCTTCACCCTCTGTTCTGATCATTGCATGAAGGATACTAATGCGTGGAATACCCGTTGGTATCTGGCTCTCCAGCACTTTAAATTCAAGGTGGTCCACAGACCGGGGGCGCAGATGGTTGTGCCTGACTTCCTCTCCAGAAATGGGGGTGGGAGTGGGCAGGCCAGATGTTACCCCGGCCTGAGTCAGCGCTGGGGGCATGTGGCATGGGGGGCGTGGTCATGTGTCGGTCTGCGGGGGAGAGAAAGTGTGGTAAGGCTCGTCACCTGGTTCACAATGACCTTTAACACTTGTCTCTCTTTATAGAGATGGTGGAGAGGGACTTAAGAGCCATGCCACAGCATCAGAGGGAGAGAGAGAACCGAGAGCACAGCAGCCAAAGTGTGCTACTGGATATTTGTGTTACCATAATTTCTAGAAAAAATTTATTGAATATAAAGAGCTGACCTTGAACTTGCTTCATTGTTTCCTGACTCCTCCATTGCCCGAACTAAAGACTTTGTAACACTATGGTCCTAAAGAAGCTCATGACCTGTATCTGCATGATTTTATGCATTGCACTGCTGACACACAATTGGCTGATTAGATAATCACATGAGTAAGTAGGTGTGCAGGTGTTCCTAATAAAGTGCTTGGTGAGTGTATGTGACTATTGGACTGACAAAATGTACACCTTTGAATAAAGATGAAGAACAAAAACCATTTTAAGTGTTGGAGTAAAAATTATAGGGGATAAAGGTCGACTGGGAGGATTGTGCGGGAGAGAGAGATTGTTAACGGACATGTCCGTCATGTGTGTGTTTGTGTCTGTTTAAGTTTTATATTAAAAATATTATTTATATTAACAAGCCGGTTCTCGCCTCCTCCTTTCCATTGATCCCTTTACACGGTGCTGATACATGGGAAGGAGGAGGGATACGCCATAGTAGAGTTCTCGCCACTACCGTCCACCCCAACGGAGCAGCCGCGACCATCTGCCGGGGGACGAGGAGCCCGGCTGCCTTGAAGAGGACGACGGCCGCCGACCAAGAGGGGAGAAGGGGCTCCTAACCGACCCCCTGGAGTGGTCAGGGCCGCTGCCAGGGGCGGGGGAGACCCCTTCTGTTCCCCGAGAACGCGGCGTTCCGTCGGCCAGGGGCTGGAGGACTGCCTCCAATCCAACCGGAGAGGCGCAGCTGTCGTTCATTAGAGGGTGGAGGAGTGGCCGAGGAGCAAGCTACAGCGTATCGGAGAACTGGTGAGTAAGTTTTTTTTTTTTTTAATCTCTCTCTCCTCTCTCTCTCTCTCTCACGGCCACTCCGCGTTGCCCTTTTCCCTCTCGTTTAAATTTTTGTGTTTTTTTTTGGGGGGGGGGAGGGTACTACACTGTTACAGGTAGTACCCCCCCTATTTAATTATTTCTGTTTCCCTCCCCTTGTCCCCTCCCTCGTCCAGGTAGACTGGGATGACCTGCCGGCAGACGGGGCAAAAAGGCACGCCCCTCCCCAGGGAAAGGGGGGGGGGTACATCATGCCGGGGGCTCCCCTGCCTGAGAGAACGAGGGAGGAATGTGGCAGGGCGGAGGGCGGGGCCGGGTTGTGATCATACACACCCGGTCCCTTATCAGGTTAATCAAGCCTCCGAGAGGGATAAAGGTCAACTGCGGAGGATTCCGCGGGAGAGAGAGATCGTTAACGGACATGTCCATCATGTGTGTGTTTGTGTCTGTTTAAGTTTTATATTAAATACTCACTGTTTCAAAAATATAGACACAACATATGAACAAAATAGGTGACATGATAACATAGCTGTGATAAAATCACTTATTAAAGTTCATATTCATATTTTACTAATTTGTTGCCATGACAACATAATGTTGTAAACCCTGTAGTCCCACAAAAAGGGGGATTATTTTACATCTGAAATAATACACAGGTTTAAACAGAAATATGAATGTAAGTGCTTTTATAAAATGTAAATCTTTAAACCCTCCAAAAATTGTAACCCAGAGCTGTCGAGCTTAACTTCTATCGAACCAGGAATATTCCTTTAACAGTTACTGAGGGTGCGTTTCATTTAGAAGAGATCATCCATATGGCCTATTCCACTTTAAGACTTTATCTTCCACTATGAGACCTTCAGATACATTTATTATTTACATAAAAATATATTTTCTATTGGAATAAGAGTGAACACATTTGCCATGATTTTCAAAACTCCATCATCAATAATACAGATGTCCAGTGTTGCCAGATTCGTTTGACATTTTCCAGCCTAATGATTGCTCAAAACCCACCCAAATAGTGAAAAAGAAAATGAAATGCACATTAACCATAATATTACAGCATTGCTTTTACAACCTTGCCAAAAAAATTGAGTGACTCAAAGATAAAGTTTCCAAAAACCTTTCCATTTACCCATTTTTCTTTATTCACACATATAAAAAAACACACTCACTCTTTAAAAAGACGCATTCCGAAAAGGACGTTCAACGGCAAACTGTGTATACTCTTTTTGAGAACTTATACTCTTTAGAGAGTGCTGTCGAAGCACCCAGGGGCAAAGGCTGCACTTGTGAGCAGAGAGAGAAAGCCGCTGATATGTGCTGTAGATCCAACAGCATACACAATCTGCAGAGGTGAGTGGAGTAGTAGTGTGGCGAGGCTGCCGTAGGCGGGGATCGAATCCTGGTAGTGCTCGAGTGTATGGTGTTTTACCACTGAGCTAACTCCCCGATTGGTGAACCCAAGAGCAGAAGAGCAAAGAGTCTGGAAACTTTAGTTTCTACCAAAAAAATAAATAATCTTTTAATTGAAGAAATAACAAAGTACAAATAAAACAGGAAAGCCGAGCTTCCATAACAGAGAAACAAAAAGAGACACAAGGGTCAAAAGTACAAAATAAACCGGGAGAGCCGAGCTTCACCAAAACTGAGAAACAAAAGAGACACAAGGATCAAAAGGTACTACAAGGATAAGACTAAACTAGAGATCTGGAAACAGGAGGAACACAGAACAAAGGCTCAAGACTGAACACAAATGGGAGAAACAAACAGACTTATATAGGGCAAAACACAGGTGAAGGGAATGAGGGTTGATGAGCAGATGGTTAAACCGGGTTAGGGGTGTTGATGCCATCTGCAGGAGTGGAGAGGAGCATTGCACGGGAGGACCAGGGCGAACGCCCTCTGCTGGTCTGGAGGAGAACAGCAACCCAAAGAGGAGATCCTTACAAGTAGTGTTTCTCAGCTGACTGATTGCACAACCGCTCGACTCCGAAGAAAAAGTCTGAATGAACAGACGCATGCCCTCCCCCCTTTAAACCTGTATGTCTGGGGGAGGGGCATGCAAATTCTGTCTGCCAATTTCTCATTGGCCTTTTCTCAAGTTCAGAGGTACACGAGGCCTTCAAGAAAGACCCCTAGTGTCGCTTCAATTGACACAACGCCGACTGAGCGACAGAAGGGGAACTGTAAATATATGTTGAAATTTAATAAGGTGAATTCGCTAATACACAGTGCAGTCAAAGTTCACTGACAGCTGTGATCATGACATAACGCTGCTGATTTTCAATCATTCTGTGTTCCTGTGCACACATCCATGAGTCAGCAAAGAGCAGAAAACTCAAAAGTAACTTTTAATTCAACAGCATTACACTTCTAGTCCAAAGGTATCAGTGGCCTGGTCATGGGAGAAACTCGAAGGTGCAATTTCTCCAAGAAAACTCCACAGATAAGTCCTGGCTTTAACCACCACTTGATATCTGGGTAATTTTCCCATTTTCGATATGTTCTCTTAAATTTTTACTGCTTTGTCATTGTTAAGATTGTCTAATTTCTATCACAAAACCAACAGGCAACACTTGCATATCGTGCACATTCAGAACTCACTGGTGGATGTGCCAACCCGTATCTCCTCTGAACAGGATTAAACACATTTTCTGTTAATCAATGTTCTATTAGATTGAATGATTGCTTGTAGAGACGTTGTCTTTATTTTAGTTGCATGGGCATTGGAAATTTTATCTTTTTAAAAACCCGCCAAAATCATTCCAGCAGCACAAATTTTGACCACCCGCCCAAGCACATTTTTCCCCACACAAATCGATTGAAAGTAGCCCAATTGGGCAGGAACCCGCCCAGTCTGGCAACACTGCAGATGTCTGATGAAGGATCTGATGGTGAATGAAAGGTTGAGGTCCTTCATGAGGTTATAATCTCATAAAGTTGAGACTTTTTGAGAAGAGTGAGTGTTCAACATTTTCTTATTGAAGATGATACCATGAAATACTGTATATGTGTAGATCAATTATATATATAAAATCATACCTTGAAAGATGGAACAACTTCACAGATGGGGAGAAATGTGTGGTTGGTGTGTTTCTCTGAATCTCTGCACACTAAACACACCGGCTGTTTATCATCCAGACAGAAGAGTTTGAGTTTCTCTCTGTGTAAACTGCAGATCTCCTCACACTCTGATCTCTCCTTTAGGAATGAATCACATAAATTCTTCAACACCAGATTACGAGGAGGTTTATCTCTTGAAGATCTTCTCCTGCAGATGGGACACTCCTGAGTCCTCTTGATTTTCCAGAACTTTTGAAGACACTCTTTACACAAACTGTGAGTACACGACAGAAAAACAGGATCCTTGTAGATATCACAGCACACTGGACAAAAGAGATCTTCCACAGATAGAGAAGCCATTTTAACTGTTTGTAAAAGCTCCAAAGATCTGAACTTTACTTTCACTTCCTGAATGTTGCTTTCAAGAATGAATAACCATCAGAATCACCAAAGATCTGCTGTCTACTCTGAAACTAACTTCACAAAAATCCTTGTTGAAAGTGTTTCCCTTAGTTCTGCACTGATCATTGATCCAAATATTCACAGAAGAGTCAGTACGACAGTAAAGAGAGAAATGAGGCAGTCACTTCCTGGTGAGTGTTGTATGAGGGTGGAGTTTCTGTGTCTTTGTGATCTCTGAATCTATCTTGTGTTCTTTGAATCTTTGCCTCATTTAACTCTGATCATTGGATCATAATGTTGTATATTCACATATTTCCACATTACAGATATACACATGATTTATTAAGAGATTAATTAAGTCTAGGGGTTTAAACAATACTGTAAGTATACAACAAAAAACAAAACAAACACATGTCCAGCTTCTGAGGCGCTATGCAGGCAGAAGGGAAGAGAGCTCCCACCTTACAAGGATCGGATGGCTTAAATAGGCTAATCCCAGTTCATTTAGTTTTATTTCTATTTCAGTTAACATTTTTATATTAACAATGTAACAGACAGCAGCAGGAATGTTAGGAAGCATTTACACATTGCACAGATTGGATATTTTGAGGTATAAGATTATTGTCCTCTTATCTCTTACTGGTATTGTACCCTCATGTAACACAGTACAACAACAGCTGTATTGTATATCTCTTTGACAGCAGATTTGGTATCTTCAAGAGTGGTATTTTGACCAAGAAGTGAGCTTGACTGTTCTCACGCACAGCTGTATTCACTGCGTTACACGAGCGCACACGTGAAGACATTCACATGTGAGCGTTAAAAAGCAGCCGGCTATACTCATACGGCGCGCATGTACAGAATTTAGTCAGTACTCGGTACTGCTGATACTTTTAACGTCGGTTTCAATTAAAATATTAAACTGAGCGGAGATTCTGCGGCACCCCAAGCCAGTCATGGCAGCATCCAGGGGCGTGCTCCCACTCTGTTGCTAATCCAATGAGGTCATTATTGCTGTCTTTGTGCCATCTTTGTGTTACGGTAATGCTGGGTTTAAAAACATACCGCAACAATAACAAAAAATACATATTTTTCAAGATTATTTTATTTTAGTTAGCTTGCCTTGGGTGATAATGGAACTTGTCAATATAATTCTGTCAAATTCAAGGTTGAAATAAAACAGGCTCTCCTTAACCTCATGGGCTTTTGGGTTGCTTGTACCACTAGTTCTGGCGGTGCATATATTATGTGAGATCACCACTGTCTGCCCATGGACCTCCAAGAAGACATCCGTAAATTGACTGACCAGGGCCTCCATTTCCTTTCATAGGCTGCCGACAGATGTTTTCCTAAATCCACGTCCCTCCATGCCATGCTGGCTCCACCCAGCACTTGAGGAGATTGATGTGGTAAATCTGGTCCACCCTCTGTCTCCCTGGCTGCCTCAGCCAATAGGTCATGGTCCCACCCGAGGGGAGTGACTCTGACTTTGTGACTGCATACATCAATCACTACAAGTTGCATACAAGTTGTCACAATCACAGATCACATTAAGATTTCTATTGTCTGACACATCCTCTCACTTTCTGTTGCCAACAGTGCAGTCTGGGTGCAGTCCTTCCGTTTTGGTCTAGGAGGTCTTCGGGGGGCGGGCTACTTTGCCGAATGCAGGAGTGCTTTGACTCCTGGCCAGTCTCACCCCAATAGTAGTGGAACAGGATGATCTTTCATTATACCCACCTGCACAGTCCAGGAACCAGAGCTCGATGTTATTGAAACTGTGTGTGCTGGAGCAGACTTTGTGTCACTGTGTACACAAACGTGATGGGGATTTGCACACGCCCTGGTTTCTCTGACTTCAATAGGTGGGACTGCAGGAGGCTCATGGAGCTTCCCGTGTCCAACACGACTTTGACTCACTGGTCATTGATTTTTACCTGTCGTTCAGGAGCCCTCACCGGAACACTGAGGTATGTTATGCAGCCCGCCATCCAGGCACGCACCTCGAGTGGATTTGGATTATTTAGCATTGGCTCGTCTTGTGCTGCGGCTGTGGCAACGAGAATGGCCTGGTTCCCTCTGTGCTTTCTCAATCCCCTGGGCCCCTCCGGGGGAATGGCGCAGCCCTCGCCCCAGCTTCCCTGGCATAGGTGGCTTCGGAGCATTCCACTGCTTCAACAAGTTCTTTTAATATGGCGGGATTCACCATAGCGATGGTGTGCACAAGGTAGTGCTCTCATTATTCATCTTTTTAATCACTCTGGCTGGTGTAACATCTTCCGATAGCCAAAGTTCTGCCAGCCGCTGTAATTGTGCCAGCTGTACCCTCACCGGCATGTTGGAGTCGAAGCCCCCAGCATTAAGACCGCTGAGAGCCCTACTCATGTGAGAATTTCTTTGAAAAATATTATAGTCATGTGAGGAAGCAACCGGCAGTGAGTTGTAGACGTGTTGCGGTTCCCCAGTAAGGAGAGGGGTGGTAAATTGCGCCCACTCCCCTTGCGGCCAACACTCATGAGTCGCTACCTCATCAAATGTATGTAAATATGCCTTAACATCATCCTGATTAGTGAGTTACATCAGGATATGTTGAGCAGATAATTTTACCTCCGGTGTGGGGGCTCTCTCAGGGTTGGTGAAGGTGCTCATGTGCACTCACCTTCTACCCTTCGTACAGTGTGATGATGAGAGAGTGCTGTTATAGGAGAGGTGAGACTCGCTCCTCGTCTGAGTCTTTGAGGGAGAAAACCCTGTGAGCGAGGTCACAATATTGGGCACATTTATTACCGAGCTTGTGGTACGTTTCCTCACAATCTTCTCATTCAACTGTTTCTCTTGCAGGGTTTTATCCCTGTGTCTCCCTCATTGATTAATAGGTATCAGGTGTGCCTGCGAGTGAGTCTAATTGTTGTTGCCAGGGGTGACACTGAATGAAACTTAGGCACCTCACCACACCAGTGTATACAAATGTTACTTTTACTGAATTTTATTCACAGAATGAAGCAGAAAGCAGATTTTTTATATGCAGTGTGGACCAAATGACAGCTGCAGTGACATTTCTCTATAATACATGTACTGGAAATAAGAGACTGCTTGGAAAATATAGACAAACCATATATTGCTGTAATCTATTATTTAATTACTACATGTTCCATCAGTCAATATGATATTCTTATGCTTTCTGCAGAAGTAACAAGGATAATACTGCATGGTAAGCATTTGCATAGTAAAACTGTGCTGAAATATCGTAGCTTGAATGCACCTTTTTAAATATTTATAGGTTGTCACGATTACGTAAGAATTGTGTAGCAATAACATGCATTAAATTGAATCAATACCAATCGCGAGACCGCTGGGGATCTTTGTGTGATTCCCACCATCCCCCTTGACATATTTTTTACAAATAGTCCACTAGGCATGACCTCATTCCTCTTTGGCGATTTATGTACGGCACGAATACTGTGTTGTCTGAAGTGTATCGTACGTGAGACCCCTGCACATCTGCTCAAAAGGCTTTCAGAGGCAAGGGGAATGCTAGTAGTTCCAGACAATTTAGATGCCACCCTGCTTATACACCTGTCCAAGTGCCAAATGCTGGACGTCCCACATACAGGGCTTTCCAGCCTAGGCCGAAAGTGATGCAATGGCAGGGTCTCCCGTAGCTTGAATTTCAACCAGTGTAAGAAAATGGACTGAATGCACTCATCGGTCAACTGAGTCGAATTTCAGTCCTAGGAAGAAAAACTTGCTGGGCACTGACTCTTTGTCCAATTGACCCTGAATCCCAACTGATCCAGATGAGCAACCAGTCTCTGTGCTTGCACATCTGTGCCTCTGATTAAGCTAGATAAAGCAGGATATATAGGTGCTTTTTGGAGCTTCAGAATTCTGGCCACAACTCACTTGCATTGAATGGACCGACAGAGCTGAGATATTCTTCTAATGATTGTCATGAGGGTGAGTGATTTATTAGAGACATTTTTTAAACATTGACGGATCATTCAAATGCCTACCGTCATTTTGACAGATTAAAAATAAACAAGAGACAACTATAACCTAGTGAATAAGTTCTGACTGACATTTACATTTATGCATTTGGCAGACGCTTTTATCCAAAGCGACTTACAGTGCACTTATTAAAGGGACAATCCCCCTGGAACAACCTGGAGTTAAGTGCCTTACTCAAGGACACAATGGTGGTGGCCATGGGACTTGAACCAGTGACCTTCTGATTAACAGATATGTGCTTTAGCCCACTACACCACCACCACAAAATTCTTATTCTTATTCTTATCTTACTCTCCCGCATTGTGTGTGTGTGTGCCCTATCTATTATTGCCTGTTATTATACACTCCGATCACAAGAGGACAGGAGTCGTCTGCATTTACAGACACATCACCATTTACACCTGATTGTCATGTGTGATCTCTTTTGACCACACCTGTTCAGATTTCGAGGGGAGTGTCTCTGATTTTGTGACTGCATACATCAATCACTATGTCAGTTTACTGTATAACAGAACAAAAGAACAAAGTGCTGACAATTATACTTGCATTTAATCTAAACAAACATGACATTTAGTGCAGAATCCTCTGTTATTTTAGCATTGTACATTTTAAATGAGCTTGCTTCTCATTGGTGTCACTTTTCAGTACGTTGATATCAGACACACTGAAGGTCTGTGAACTTGTGCATGTATGTACATATGTATGCACTTTTTACATTTTTTCCGATCATATGGTTATTTCCTATTTAAAGCCGCACATAACCAGAAAAGTTTACAAATGTTGTTTTGGTGCAGCGGTTGATTGACAGGTAGAACTTCATCCTGGACCTCCTGTTTCACCAGTTTTGCACTTGAGGAGTCAAAAATCATATCTCAACTACCACACCCCTGAATGTAGCCCTTCTACTATACGTATGACCATGATAATATACCATGATGCCAATTTTACAACTCCGTCAGAGTGATGGATAAATGTGTTTTCTAGCACAGCCTCTGGCCAGGTCTAAGGGGGGACTGGTGGGACATTTCTCCCCTAAAGTGAGAACCTATTGCCCACCCTAAAGGTCAAAATTAAACACTGGGACACAGTCGGGACACTGGGACACACCTTCTGACTGATTTCTGGTCAGTGGTCACCTTAATAAAACAATAAAGCTTGACTTTCTCAGTAATTAGATGAGAGGAGAGGGGCTGGGACTTTCATAAGATCATTGTGATTTTACTGATCTGAAATAAAGACAATCAGAGTTCCGATTACACATTTTTTTTACTCGTAGCAGCCACAAAACATTAAACATCAGATTCCTCACATTCACATGTTTCCATTTACATACAGATAACCTGGCAGTTAAGACACTTCGAGTCAAAAAGTTGTTTTTTTACAGTATTCTTTCACAGTATTTCTCAGCTTAACTTTTTTACAGTGTTGTACTCATATTCTGCAGACAGCAGACCTCAAGATCTATTACATGACAGCAGGATCATAGCTGTATTTTCACTTAAACACCCTTTAAATACCCATGCTAAATATTAACAACACACAGACATGACTTACAGATCAGAGTGTGTGTGTAATATACAGTAGAGAGTGTGTAAGTTGATCTGCAATGGTGGCATTGTCAAGCATCACTATTACTGTAACCTATTTTAACAAAACCCCAAACACAAGTAGTATACTTCAGAGTTGAACTCTTCCTCCATTGTTTTTGCCATAGACATGAATGGTAGCTCAAATCATGTGGAGAAGTGTGCTAATATTTTACTAAGTGATTAAAATGTTTATTTTAATCTAGTGGACAATAAAACTTCCCCTAGATTTACATTGAAGGAGGAGCCTGTGCCCTATGACAGAATTTCAAAGACTTGGGTATGGACTCTTTTGTTTTTTTAAAGTAGCAACCACCTAGTAACCAACCAAAACATCCAAACATCCACCTAGAATACCCTAACAACCACCCAAAACACAATAACAACCGTCCAGAACACATTAGCAACCATCCAGAATGCCCTAGCAACCACCCATTACACCCTAGCAATTACCCAAAACACCCTAGCAATTACCCAAAAATCATGTGGAGAAGTGTGCTATTACTTTACTAGGTGATTAAAATGTTTATTTTAATCTAGTGGACAATAAAACTTCCCCTAGATTTACATTGAAGGAGGAGCCTGAGCCCTACGACAGAATTTCAGAGACTTGGGTATGGACACTTTTGTTTTTTTAAAGTAGCAACCACCTAGTAACCACCCAAAACATCCTAACATCCACCTAGAATACCCTAACAACCACCCAAAACACCATAACAACCGTCCAGAACACCCTATCAACCACCCAAAACACCCTAGCAACCATCCAGACTGCCCTAGCAACCACCCATAACACCCTAGCAATTACCCAAAAATCATGTGGAGAAGTGTGCTATTACTTTACTAGGTGATTCAAATGTTTATTTTAATCTAGTGGACAATAAAACTTCCCCTAGATTTACATAGAAGGAAGAGCCTGAGCCCTATGACAGAATTTCAGAGACTTGGGTATGGACACTTTTGTTTTTTTAAAGTAGCAACCACCTAGTAACCACCCAAAACATCCTAACATCCACCTAGAATACCCTAACAACCACCCAAAACACCCTAGCAACCGCCCAGAACACCCTAGGAACCATCCAGAATGCCCTAGCAACCACCCATAACACCCTAGCAATTACCCAAAAATCATGTGGAGAAGTGTGCTATTACTTTACTAGGTGATTAAAATGTTTATTTTAATCTAGTGGACAATAAAACTACCCCTAGATTTACATTGAAGGAGGAACCTGAGCCCTACAACAGAATTTCAGAGACTTGGGTATGGAGACTTTTGTTTTTTTAAAGTAGCAACCACCTCGTAACCACCTAATATCCACCTAGAATACCCTAACAACCACCCAAAACACCATAATAACCCCCCAGAATGCCCTAGCAACCACTCATAACACCCTAGCAATTACCCAAAATACTCTAGCAACCATCCTGAACAACCCCCCAAAACACCCTAACAACCTCCCAGATCCCCCTAGCATAAATAGGATTTCTTTGCCAACTATGTCACACAGACAGTAGAATAACTGTACAAACCTTAGAACACTAGTTTTCTTCCAATTCAACAGATATTTGTAATGATATGCTCAAAGATAAAGTAAGCACTTAAAGATAAAAATAATGTGGGATTGAGTTATTCAGGGAACTGTCCAATCATGACCTAATTTTTTCTACGCAGTATTCCACAACATTATATAATCTCTGTTATCAAATATTCAGCAGACCTAGAACCAATCTAGAACAGAAGGATTCTAGAAGCCACTCCCGCTGCCCTCCGTATCACTGGCCAGTACAGAGCGTTTCCGCAGCACCGTGTTGTCATTGCTCCTCCGGGCCTGCGGTGGTGCTGCGGCACTGCGTGTCTGAGGCTGCGTGGGGGGGCAGGGAGCTCGGTACTGCCGCAGTCCACTCTTAGTGGTGTCCAGTTCTTCTGGGTCATTCTCCTGAACCCTCAGGGCTGCGATTACATCCCGATCTGAGGGGCTAAGCGTCAGACAGCCACAGTTATGACCTTCAACTCCGTCTTCTTCCCCAGGGTCATCTTCAATGGTCACGAAAGCGTCGCTCCAAAGACTCTCACAGAGATCTCGTCCATGCTGATACATCTGCCGAACAAACACTGAGTTAAGCCAGAAATATACTTTATACAAATGCGAGAAGCCTAGCCTTAACATCTTATGGAGTCCTAACCCTTGACACAGTCAGCTTTGGCTTGCTTACAAGGGGTTTAAAGACATTGTGACATGATTTTGAACTGCTTTGAAACTATGAGTATTGTGAAAAGCACTATACATGTAAAAAAAAATAACTTGTCCACCAGGGGGTCCACCAGGGGGTCCACCAGGGGGTGACAAAGTTGATGAAAGTAAAAAAGTGACTGTGAAGATCACAAATGCAGTTATGAGGGGAGGCATTTCACCATCACACAGTATGTTTAAAGAAGATAAAACATCTCTAATTCTTCTGCTAATATTGTCAGATAAATAAACGTTAAAATGCATGTCAGGGAAAGAGAGAGAATTGTTAAGAGTCGTGATGACGCTAGTTTTATTTGAGCCTTCACTTGTGTCATAACAAGAGAAAGCTGAATTTTCATTCTCTCTTGTGTGACAAGATTATCACATCATTCACTTCCAAACACAGAAACACACACATTATTTGTCTGTTCTGTGATTCGAATGGCCAGGATTGCTTTTCAGGACAAAATATCACTGAAAAACACCCGCGGATATTTTCACTGATTCACACATTCTTTTTCACATGTACATCATGTCAGCTGTGACAAATGATGACACGAACTGACAAGCTGAGTGTGTGTGATTGTGTGTGTGTGTGTGTGTTTCAACGAGAGTGGCAGCTGCGTCCACATCCTGGAGTCACACTGGCTCTTCACATTCTTTGTTCCACTTTTTCTTTAGAGGTGTTTGCTAAGTCAAGCATCACTATGATTACTGCTCATAGCGATTTAAAGTATTAAACATTCAGTGTCTAAGTCGCCATGCAGTGTTTGTGCTCCAGACATGAATGATCCCTCAAATCGTGTGTCTTGTTGAGGACAGGTGTGCTGTTACTTTACTAAGAGGCTTATGATTGTCATCTGACGGACAATAAAAGAGGTGAAGGTGGGTGCTGTTGAGCATGTTAATGGAGAAGATGCGTCCACCACAGCTCCAGGACAATTCTAATAAATCGATATGTTTTGAACCACAATATTATTTAGATTTTTGTATACAGTTCGCTGAGTGACCAGTGATCATATTTACAAAAAGACGTAGCACGTGTGGAGGCTTCACGCTATTCTCCGCGGCATCCATCACAACTCATCACATGCCCCACGTTATAGCGACCACTAGGAGGTTACCCCATGTGACTCTATCCTCCCTAGCAACCGGGCCAATTTGGTTGCTTAGGAGACCTGGCTGGAGTCACTCAGTTTCTTCCTTTATATGGATTATTAATAAGCTTGAATAAGAAAATAATTTATGGTTAGACCAAAGGATCTATGTGGCTTGTCACTTCCAAATTTACATTCTTATTATTGGGCTGTGAATTTCAATGCTATTCCCCTTTGGTTAGTAGACTGGAAAGGTGTAACTCCAGCAGGGCTTCATACTGAAAAAAACAACAAGTAATCCACATTCATTGCCCGCTTTGCTCTGCTCATCTTTGCCATTATTAATTCATAGTATTCCTGGTAATGTAATTGTAAAACAGTCATTATGCATTGTGAAACAATTTAGGAAATACTTGTGTATTCAGAATATTTCTATTCAATCACCTATAGTTAACAATTACCTTTCTCAACCGTCTTTACTAGACAAAGGCTTTCAAATTTGATATGACAGAGGAATTCGATGTGTTGAAGATGTATTTATTGATAACACTTTTGCTAGTTTTGAGCAACTATCTAGAAAATCTGGGCTAACAAAAACTAATTCTTTCGTAATTTAAAAACGAGGGATTTTGTACGTAAAAAGTTTACTTATTTTCCTGACTTACCTGCACTATCATACCTGGACTCTATATTAAATATGTTTAACAAGGGACGAGTCTCAAAGATTTATCTAGCAATAATGAGTAGGTGTAATCCCTCTTTTTGCCATTTTAAAGAGCAGTGGGAACATGATTTTGGTTCCTCTATCAGATGAGGAATGGAGCATGGCTCTTTCAAATGTTCATTCCTTCTCCACATGCTCAAGACATGTTTTGGGCCTGCTCAAAAATTGAACGTTTCTGGTCATCTATTTTTGACACTATTTGTAAGACTTATGATTGTAATATTATGCCCTCTCCTGTTATTTCTATTTTTGGTATATTACCAGTTCAAGATGTCTCTGCTAGGGTCATTGCATTTTCCTCTCTGTTGGCAAGATGGTTAATTCTGTTTAAATGGAAAGACATAACTACTCCATCACACTGATAATGGATCAAAGATATAATGTTAAATATTAAGCTGGGAAAAAAATTGGATTTACTCTTAATGGGTCCATTAAGACATTTTATAAAACCTGGGAACCATTAATCAATTATGTGAATAATTTGGTTTGGAACTTTGAATCTATACAGGTGATTAGTCCTTGATACTGTTATGTCTGTGCACAAAATGATGCATATTACTGATAATAGATAATGTCTCATTGTCTCACATATGGAACATTTCAATAAATAGAGAGGTGTAAAAATCCAATAGACTTATAGTGGGTAATCTATCTATTAATCTTTTGACATTTGCCAGTATCAAACACCATAACAATCACCTAAAGCTACCTAATATCCACTTTAAACTCCCTAGCAGCACCCAGAACACCCTAACAACCAGCTAGAGAACCCTAGCAAACCTTCACAACACCTTAACATCCACTCCGAACACCCTAACAATCACTCACAACACCCTAGAAACCACTCAGACCCCCCTAGCAACTACTAAGAACAGCCTAACAGCCACCCAGAACATCTAAAAAACAACCAACAACACCATAACAACCACCTGGAGTACCCTAACAACAACCCCCTAGCAACTGCATTGAACAACATTATAAATACACAGAACAACCAAGCAACCACTCAGAACAACCTAGTAAGCACTCACAACACCCAAGCAACTACCCAGAATTCCCTACCAACCACCTACAGCACCCTAACAACCACCAGAATCCACTAGCAACCACTCAGAACCCCCTAGCAACCACCTAGAACACTCTAACAGCCACCCAGAGCACCATAACCACCACTCAGAAGCCCTTATAAACCCATCAGAGCTCTTAGCAACCACTCATAACTATCTTTTATTGTCTAGTGGACAAAAACATTTAGAAAAATTATTTTATAATGTTGTATAATGTACCTGTTGATATGGCACACAGCTACCAGTGCAGTTCTGTCCTCGTGGGTCAGTGGTCCAGTCTCGAGCACAGGTCATGTCTGTTTTACAGGCCTCATACCTGCAACATTGATTCTGATACATCACGTTCATTCACATAACAAACAAACAGATAAACCAATACTTACACAATGAAGAATATTGTACATGTATTCACATTTAACAACTCAGGGGCGCTGGGGGGAGCATTCTTGTTTAGTGTCTTGTCTAGTCTATGTGAGACTGCATTCTCTTGCCTTGTTGGTTATTAGCACGAGTGCATTGCTCTTATGTCATCCTTGTGGCATGCACTCGTGTCAACTGTTTTGTGTTTGTCTCTCGCGACCTGCGTTGGGCTCGCCTTGCGCTGCGTGTCCAGATCGTGAACCGCTGTCATTTTGTGCTGGGGTTCAGTGACTTTGGTCTTGATTCCTGTTTATTTGTGGTTGAATCCTCTCACAAATATCCCGTCTTGTCTGTTGTTTGGTATGAGAGCATGTTGCCATTGTCTCTGGCGATATGCACTCGTGTCAGTCAGGTGTTTGTGTTTGAGAGAGCAAGTGGCTTTTTTTTTAGGTTCTGTATTGCCACTTGTCTCTCAGTCTTGCATCACACCCCGCCTCCTTGTCTCCTCATTATTAGTTAATTGGTTTCACCTGTCCTTTGTTCACCTGTTTGATTTCTCTCCCTTTATTCATGTGAGTTCACCAATAAACGTCACCGGTGGGTGGTGCTTTGAACATCTCAACATGCCGAATCAACTATCAAAGCAATTAATACATTAGATTCAAAGCTCTGAATTGCTGTATGATAACCGCCATTACCTCAAACAGCATCGCACCTAACTCAAAGGAACTCTAATCTCACCCAGGGTAACTAAAAAATAAACCCATGTCATAATATGTGTGTGTGTTATCCATTCAGGCGGATCGTCTCTCGCCGATTCTATGGGCCATCTCTCGCCACGCTTTTCGGTCTTGGACTTTCCCTTTTAGCTATCCTACGCCTAGGTCAGTGTCTGTTTTGATGGTGTCGAGCCAGTGCATTCTTTGGTGGCCTCGTCTTCTTGTTCCACTGACCATTCCAAGCATTATATTCATATTATAAAACTACATAATTAACATTAAACAGTGTCAGTGCACAACCGCTAAAAGCGTCCGTGAAGTGCTTGATCAATGCACAGCAACAGATTTGAATCTCTTTAGTTAATGTGTATGTTGATAAACAACTTGTAAGTCATTGGGCAATGTTGGAAGCTGGTCTGGTATAAACTGACCAAAAATATATTTTTTTTATAATTTTCTTTGGCCATATTGATTGCGAAATGGTGTTGGGATTACGTCACAACCAGCCCAGTTTGCTGCAACCACACATTAAAAGTCATTCCGGACCCGGTGTAACAACCCAATAACAGGAGTATCGACTATTTCTAGGCTGATTTAAGATGAGTGGGCGTGGTCTCACCAGTCTCTACAGAAGCTGTGGCACAGAGGTACTGCCTTCAGGGAGGAGTCATGATGTGGGTGTGGCCAACGAGCAGCATCAGGTGAACAGCGATAAAAACAAACAACTCGCTTCAGGAAAGACTCGCAGCTACAGAGGGAAAGAGAGACAGAGAGAAACGTTTTTCTTAATTTACTATTCTATTTTGACGTGTAAAATTAGCTCTCATTTCATTTGATGTGTTAATATGATGTGTTGCACTAATCTTATTTCACTTTAATTATTTTGCACAATTTCTCTTTGTTTGCAGCTCCAAACACTTCAGCAATACAAATGTGCTGTTTTTGTCATTAAACAAAACCATTGCATCTGTCGTGACTCACATAGGGCTCAGAAGACCACACTTATCCCAAAAAGAGTTGTCCACACCAGACACAGAACCAGAAAGATCCTGGATATCAAGCTCTGAACAACATGAATCTGGAGAGAGAGACAGACAGATCTAGAACAAGTGTTTATAATGAACGTTAGCACTTATATAACATATACTCTAAAGTGTGCACACACTCTCCCTGTAGAGGGAACACTCCTTCAGATAGGGCTCTGGACTGGGCGTGGCCTTGTGTTTCACACCCTGCAGACACGCCCCCTCATGACTGATCACCGCAGCAGCCAATAGACTCGTGATGTGGGCGAGGCCAAACAGTACTGTTGAGACACGCATATTCACCCACAGTTTTTTCAACTGCAAGAAGTGAACACTTTATTCATTAGTAACGTACATTCAAATAGTCAAGAAACCATATATTGTTGTATATATTCATATGGGAATGCACAGGATAAACAGATAGAGACGTCATTATCCCATAGTTGGATATTCATAAAAAGCATAAAGAAATAGTACAATAATAATAATAATAATAATAATAATAATAATAATAATCAAACATCATGAAGCAAACCAACAAATAAGCAAATGAACAAACGAATAAACGTCGAAATGAGTTTCCATATGGGTTTAATTCAGGTTCATCGTTTTAAATCAGCAAATATCTACAGTTATTTCACTCATGCACAAGCTGAGATGAACTCGTGAAGTTTTTACAACTTATTGTAAGAGGCAAATTAAATCTTAAGAGCTGTTTTCCTATGATAACATCTTAAAAATAAAACGCAACATTGTAGAACTTTTCAACAGATTATATAAGACGTTATTTATGCCTTTATATCTGTCATGCACGCACACACACACGCACACACACACATGGTCCTGTCTAAGAGGATGACAGTAATACACTACAAACACACACACATGGATTTACTCAACTCACACAATAAGCACCTAATGCCAAATCTTCTTAAATATTAAACAATTGTTTTTACGTAGTCCGTCATACCTGATATTCGTGAAGTCCAGAAGTGGCTGTGAGCGTCTGTGCTGTGATTCTCTCTGGTATGAACTGACCGCTCATTCCCCCCGCAAGCTCAGATGAAGGACATCTCGATGACAACGCCCCCTCTCTCCCTCTCTCTCCCTCTCTCTCACACACACACACAGACACATACAGTGTTGTTGACAGTGTGAATTTGTCATGAATTTACATTGGAAATGTGCAGCTATCACGAAGATGTAATAATAAAAAACAGGAATAGCATAAATTAAGCAATAACTATTATGAAAAGAAATTCATAACGAGCTATATTAATGTCACTTATTCCATGTGACCTTATTTCTAAAAGCATCATATAACAGGTGCTGCTGAGTCACGTGCACTTGAAGACCTGCCGTCTGGCTTTTGGTTCATTTAGGATTCAGTTCTGCAAAACCCGTCTCAGCTGATTGTTCACAAGAGTGGTCGACTGATATGGGTTTTTAAATCGGGCTACTATAATGCTAATACTATATAAAACAATGTATTGTGGGCAAATGAGATGTAGGGTATATTAGTGTAATCCGGGACATCAGGTGTTCTGATGTAAAGTCTCATTTGTTGATCTGAAGTGTTGGGGTCACAAAAAGTTTAAAGTCTGCAAAATGCCCCATTGAGCAACCTTGTGATGTTGGGTAACGTTCTGATAGAATAAAGTCTTATTTGTTGATCTGAAGTGATGGGGTCACCAAATGCCCCATAGAGCAACCTACAAAATTGCTGAAATGAACTGTCCACTATTTTACACTATATATCCACAAAAATCACTGAAAAACATTTGAATTATCCACGCATACATAAATATTGACCAATGCTGATGATCTCAAAATGGCCAAATATCAACCAATTTCTCGGCCTGGCTAATATGTTGGTCTCTCACTAGTGCAGAATATGATTTATTGAGCTAGACGAAGCCAATAAAGAAGCAATCTGCACTAAACAGTTTGAAACTACAATCATCGTCTTCACATTCGAGATGATACTCTCTCTCAGCAGGCGGTGTGCTGTTGATCTGAAGGCTTGTTTTGGTGGTTATTCAGTCTCTAATCTTCCTTCTGGAGTAATCCCATCTCCATGTGCTGCTTTAAGACGTTTTTGGCCTCAAACGAAAACACTGTGCCCTAGTTACAGAGCTGCACAGTGTTCTGTTTGAAAGAGACATAGAGAGAGTGAATGCTATTGGCATGATTTATTGTCACTTTTATACCACTGATGTGTGAATCCAGTCTTGTCGCCCGCTGTTTTCTGTAGTTATGGATTGTCAGATTGATTGAGAATGATAGAGACTGTTTTCTAGGAGATGTCTCTCACTCATGTTGGAGTGATTTATATTGGGGTTGGGGACAGCAGACAGAAAGTATTAGCCTTTGGTCATTTGAGCTGGAATAATAATCTTTTGTGTCAAAGGCATTCCTGGCTGAGCTGATGAGCTGTTGTTTGTTTACTGGGAGCTGTTTATGACGAGAGGACCAGCACTAATTATGCTGCATTCGTTCCAGCATTCAAAGCCAGTTTCTTTTTTATCTACTGACTGATTGGACTGTTTTTTTGGGGGGGCTAGTGTTCTGTTAGAGATCCACGGACTGTCACATTTTATCGAAAACTCCTCACATATTGTTTGTTTCACCTTGTGAATTGTCTATATCACTAAGAAAAGTACCAGAAATGAACATGGTAACATGTTTCTTGAACAGGGTCCCATTATCTTGGTTTTTGATATGCACCATTGTAGAACCATATTATAGCCATGTTATATATTGTAATGCAGTGACATACTGTATATCAGGAGTTTCAAACTGGGGTTTGGGGTCCTCAAGGGGCAGTGATGGTGTGCTAGGGTTTCATGGAAAATTTTAGAGAAAGGAAAAAAGTGTTCACAAATGTAAGTTTATTTATTTATAAATAAATAAAAAACTATAATGGCATTTAAACTGTTTTTCACAATTCCATCATAGAAAACATTCCTTCTCTTAGGTCAGTTGGGATCACTACTTTATTTTAAGAATGTGAAATGTCAGAATGATAGAAGAGAGAAGGATTTATTGTATGACAGTGGGTCAGACGTTTACATACACTTTGGTGGCATTGCCTTTAAATTGTTTAACTTGGGTCGAATGTTTTGGGGATTCTTCCACAAGCTTTTCACAATAAGTTGCTGGACTTTGTCCCATTCCTCCAGACAGAACTGGTGTAACTGAGTCAGGTTTGTAGGCCTCCTGCTCACACATGCTTTTTCAGTTTTGCCTGATCGGATTGAGGTCAGGGCTTTGTGATGGCCACTCCAATAACTTGACTTTGTTGTCCTTAAACCATTTGGGAGGAATGCTGAGGTCATTGACTTTTTGCACCAAACTATGTTCATCTCCAGGAGCAGAATGCATCTCCTTCCTGTGCGGTATGATGGCTGTGTGGTCCCATGATGTTTATACTTGCATACTATTGTTTGTACAGATGAACGTGGCACCTTCAGGTGTTTGGAAATTGCTCTCAAAGATGAACCAGATTTGTGGAGGTCCACAATTTGTTTCTGAGATCTTGGCTGATTTCTTTAGTTTTTCCTATGATGTCAATCAAAGAGACACTGAGTTTGAAGGTAGTCCTTAAAGCACATCCGCAGATACACCTCCAATTGACTCCAATAAGCCATTTAGCCAATCAGAAACTAATTGGCTAATTGCCTAAAGGCTTCACATCAAATTGCGGTGCCATTTTTTGGCCCATTTCAGCTTATTGTGGCCCGGCCCACCGGGAAAAGTCATGGTGAAGAGCACTGTTGGCCAGTACCCCCTGGTCTGACAGGCAAGTGTGGCTGAACGAACATTTAAAAAATCTCTCTCTCTCTCTCTCTCTCTCTCTCTCGCTGTCTGTGTACTTGTATTCACTGCACTTCAGTTATTTGAAAGAGATTTGCCTCTGTACAAAACTAGTGCTCTTCAGTGAACAAAGGCTAAAGGAGGAGTTTTCAACCTTTTAGAACATGAAACACCCTTGACATACTAATTAAATAATACAAGTCATGCACGTGATGCACATACTGATAAATACATATAAACTTCATTTACATATTCAGTGTGACGGTTGAGTTGCTTTTTGAGAGCACATCATGTCAGTGGTTCAGTTCATTATTTGACACATCTAATTTTCTCAAATCTAAATCACCCTCCACTGTCAATAAACGTGTGGTACTTGTCAGATGTGAGTATGGAAAACGTAATTCTGTATTTTAGTTCGTCATACTTCCATAATTTTGCAAAACAGTTTTTGCCGCACTTGAGTGTTTAATAGTTGTGTTTCATTCACAAAAGAATTGGTGGTTAGAACAAACCTTTTAAGTGAATAAATAATTATCGTTCACCTCTGTTGTTTTGTCGTTAACGACTATTAATCATTTAACAAATCATTTGAATCATGATTCAATGACTCACTCATATAACACAAAAAAGACGGTATTTTGTTGCCGCCTTCTGGCGTAATGTAAAGGAATCTGCAGAAATTATGACTGAACGAACCAGTGAACGAATCAGTGAACAGATCCGAATGATTCTTTTAGGTGAATTTATTCAAAAGACTCGATTCACTGGGATGAATGGAAAAAACAACAACACACAGACAGTGGCGGAGTTTTTCCACAGTGGTGGCCGAGCAGGGATCAGTCTGTGGTACACTTGTGTTTTTGGGGCCGCATTTACGTATTGTCAGAAGGGGGGGTGTTGTTGGTGTAGAAATCGGAGGTGCACGGATAAACCTGGGACGGAGAGGTGCGGCGACCTTGTTGTGCGCAGCTCCGCCCATGCACACAGACATCCTAAAAGCTTTAGAATTTGCAAATGTATTTATTTATTTATTGCAAAAAGTGTCAAAGACAGACAGACAGAAAGAAAGGTGCAATGGTCTTACTATTTCTGAAACATATAGACTGCAGAAATGGTAAGTGTAGTGAGGTACAACCACTGATATATTTAGAACTGGATTGCTCATGATGTCATAACAGTGAAGCCACTGTGCCGCCATATTGCTGTGCCCAAACATTCCAGTATGCCTATTGATTTAATGGAAAAGCTTCTCATTTCAGTGAGTAAACGTTAGTCATTCAATCACCGAATTTATATCTGAAATCTGCATGTACATCCCTACAACGCAATCGTCCTAAACATGGGATTATTAATTTATTTAACATCGGGAATGATTCCAATTTCTTGAAAGCCCGAGCTAGTTATGTGTATCTGTATCAAACAGTATCCACCTCTAACAAACTTACTTCAGTGGCGTGCACATCAGCTGAATGTAAACAAGGTCCCAGAGACTGAGGTCAGATACAAACAGACATTTTCAGACTTATTTATTGGGAACATTGAAGTGTTTGTTCAGAGCTACTTTGAAGTGTTTGTGCCTTGTTCTCGCGATCCCTTGAATAAGACCGCGTGCTCTCTCTCCCTCTGTCACACGCGCAAAGTGGTTAAAATTGAACTGATATGGGTTTAACCAGTGGCGGGCCGTGCATTAAAAGGCTAGGCCTTCAGTGTGATTCATGCCATTAAGAAAACTCATTTTCACAATGAATGAGACACCCTATGCCTTTGAGCATCATACATTGTGTCGCAGCTAACTAGTAATACCAATTGACATTTTAAAAACACGTCCACAAACGAAAGCCAGAACTTGAAAAGACATTTAATGCTCAAACAAGACTAATTTTAACTGCAGCATGACTGTTTTGTGAAATGACCGTCTCCCGAACAGACATTCAAAAATCATAATATTTCATATGAATCTACCAAGGAGGTCTATAGCACCTGTAAAAATCTATCTAATAATATTTGCATTCATGCTGGATGTGGGATATTCCTACTTGATATCTCCGACCATAAATGAATCCCATTCCCCGATAGTCGGAACTGCAATGCTCCCGTTAGCTAAGCAGAGGTTTGACTCTCATTAGAGATGTCTCCTAGCAACCCAACTGATAAACAATGCTGCAGCGCTAGCATTTGTGCTTTGGGTGTACGATTATCAAAAGAGATTATAATGTTTTATACACGCGTTTCTGCAGGCGTTTGTTAAACAAGCTTTAATATTGTAACGTTGCTGGCAAGGACGAAGACGATGACATGAAGTGTAGAACCCAAGTGCAGTTTATTTTTATAAAACGTGATACCCAAAACCCTGACTACAAACGTGAATCAAAACAAAACCATGAATGACTAGACTAGACTTCACATAAACAAAACATGACTAGACTAAAACTTGACTATGACTTGGCTATGACTTGGCTATAACTTGACTATGACTTGGCTAAGACTTGGCTATGACTTGACTATAACTTGGCTATGACTTGGCTATGACTTGACTATAACTTGACTATGACTTGGCTATGACTTGGCTATGACTTGGCTATAACTTGACTATGACTTGGCTAAGACTTGGCTATGACTTGGCTATGACTTGACTATGACTTGGCTATGATTTGGCTATGACTTGACTATGACTTGGCTAAGACTTGGCTATGACTTAACTATGACTTGACTATGACTTGACTATGACTTGGCTATGACTTGGCTATGACTTGACTATGACTTGGCTATGACTTGGCTATGACTTGACTATGACTTGACTATAACTTGACTATGACTTGACTATAACTTGACTATGACTTGGCTATGACTTGGCTATGACTTGAATATGACTTGACTATGACTTGACTATGATTTGGCTATGACTTGCTATGATTTGGCTATGACTTGACTATGACTTGACTATGACTTGGCTATGATTTGGCTATGACTTGGCTATGATTTGGCTATGACTTGACTATGACTTGACTATGACTTGACTATGACTTGACTATAACTTGACTATGACTTGACTATAACTTGACTATGACGACTATAACTTGACTATGACTTGGCTATGACTTGGCTATGACTTGAATATGACTTGAATATGACTTGACTATGACTTGGCTATGATTTGGCTATGACTTGAATATGACTTGACTATGACTTGGCTATGACTTGACTATGACTTGACTATGACTTGAATATAACTTGACTAGGACTTGACTAGAACTTGACTATGACTTGACTATTACTTGACTATGACTTGACTATAACTTGACTATGACTTGGCTATGACTTGGCTATGACTTGAATATGACTTGAATATGACTTGACTATGACTTGGCTATGATTTGGCTATGACTTGAATATGACTTGAATATGACTTGACTATGACTTGACTATGACTTGGCTATGACTTGGCTATGACTTGAATATGACTTGACTATGACTATGACTTGGCTATGACTTGGCTATGACTTGACTATGACTTGGCTATGACTTGGCTATGACTTGGCTATGACTTGACTATGACTTGACTATGACTTGACTATGATTTGGCTATGACTTGACAATGACTTGGCTATGACTTGGCTATGACTTGACTATGACTTGACTATGACTTGACTATGACTTGGCTATGACTTGGCTATGACTTGGCTACGACTTGACTATGACTTGGCTAAGACTTGGCTATGACTTGGCTATGACTTGACTATGACTTGACTATGACTTGACTATGACTTGACTATGACTTGGCTAAGACTTGGCTATGACATGACTATGACTTGACTATGACTTAACTATGACTTGACTATAACTTGACTATGACTTGACTATAACTTGACTATGACTTGACTATAACTTGAATATGACTTGGCTATGACTTGGCTATGACTTGAATATGACTTGACTATGATTTGGCTATGACTTGGCTATGACTTGGCTATGATTTGGCTATGACTTGACTATGACTTGACTATGACTTGGCTATGATTTGGCTATGACTTGGCTATGATTTGGCTATGACTTGAATATGTCTTGACTATGACTTGGCTATGACTTGACTATGATTTGACTATGACTTGACTATGACTTGACTATGACTTGACTATAACTTGACTATGACTTGACTATAACTTGACTATGACTTGACTATAACTTGACTATGATTTGACTATAACTTGATTATGACTTGGCTATGACTTGGCTATGACTTGAATATGACTTGACTATGACTTGGCTATGATTTGGCTATGACTTGAATATGACTTGACTATGACTTGGCTATGACTTGACTATGACTTGACTATGACTTGAATGAAAAAACAGTGTTACATTAACAATACTTGACAAAGGACAATGGGAAACATGAGGGCTTAAATACATGCACATGGGGGAAACATAAGCCAATGAAAACAAGACACATGAACATGGAGGGAAAACAGGACATCACATGACTATGGAAACAGGAAATAAACTTTTCAAAATAAAAGACATGGTATCAAGACATGAACAAAAACAAATCTAAACATGATAAATATCATGTAACGAACAAATGATTTATCAATATTACTTAATTAAGTGAATCTTTATCACTTTGTTGATCTCCCTGAATGTTGACGTGTTTGTGTGACATCATGCCATCTCGGCGAAGCGGAGTTGAGAATTTCTGCACGAGCCTACAAGTTGTAATTCTGGTTTAAAGATGCATTCCATTGCACTTTTCCTAGTAGGAAGTTGTAAAAGCCAACTTCCAGAGTTGAATGGATCGCAGCACAACTTTTCAAAACATGATCCGACACTGAATGCTCAAGCAGCCTTAGAAAACTCCTGATGTTGCTATAACAATGCAAAAAGCACTTTCCAATTTACTTGAAGTGACAATCAGTCCTCCTTTCCTGTTTAATAAATTAAGCAATCACACGGTCATGCAGAACATCTCATCTTTCTCAGTGGTGATGTGGATGTGACAGCAGACTCTTCAGCAAGATCTCACGCTGTTCGCTTTCAAATTACGTCACTTAAAGCGTGATTGCGTAACTCAAGGCCAGCTAGAATCCTCGACTGGGACATATCCTAAAGATCACACCCACCGAGTACAAATTAATCGGACAATCTGACTTTAGTTGCTCATTCATTTGCACTGTTGAGGGATTCTGTGGAAATTCTGAAGGCCTGAGGGGGGTGGAGCTCAAACTCACCTGCTTCGGGCATGTGATTTGTGAAACAGCTGTCACACTTGGCTTGTAAGCATCAAGGAATAAATTCTGACTGATAAGATTTTCATTTTTCATAGATTAATTAGGGGTGGAAAGCGATTAAAAATACATTGGCAAAAAGATGATTGAGAATGAAAGGATGAAAAATATGTATTTATTTGTCATGTTAGGCCAGCAGTGTAGGCTTTGCTGGCCCTGAGAATTCGCCACTGGGTTCGACTGAAGGACAGTTAATTAAACTGACGACAGAGAGCAGTTCAATATGAAACCAAGAAAATCCCGGGCATTTAAGGCTATTTAGAAGTCCCGGTCTGACTTTTTAAAAGTCCCTTTCAGGGGTAAAGACATATTGTTGCTCTAAACAAGCAGATATTACAGCTACTTTGATTACAACTTGTGGACAGTTTTGGCACTTCCTTTGGTGATTGTTGTGCTGCACTGAGACTGAACACCGGGGCAGGTGAATGCTCTGACATCGTGAGCCGCATATATCTTCTCCCTCGTAATAAATATTATCCATAACAATCTAATTAAACATTAAACATGACTGTCACTAGAGAGTGAAATGCATTTGTCGTATCCGCAAATCGGATATGGTGTTTTCGGGGGTGTTTTCACCTGTCAGTCATTGATGCTCTTTGACAGTTTGGGCATACCATGATGGCCGCTCAAACACTTCCATTGGCTTCACCTCCTTTTGGCAGTTTAACGTTGCATCAGCGATCCAGTTCTATTTATATATCAGTGGTAAGTATGCTATTCTGAACTTGGCATCAAAGAATAGCAGCTTCTCAGGTCAGACTGATCAGAGAATATGAGCTGAATTCTCAGATGCCATTGGACTGCTCTTCATGTGCTGATCTGATGGCATCTGTGTGTTCAACAAATAGTTGTTACTGTATGAGAAGTGCATGATATCACACTCGATGGGTTCTTAAGTTACAGAACACACAACAATAGATCCAAGTCATTTACACCATGTTTTAGAGCAGTTTAATCATGTCTGTACATTGCAATGAACAATTTATTCTTGATGTTACGCCATTATAACAAAGTGCTTCAATACTAGAATTACACATATACAAAAGGATAAAAAATCGATTCCAATATATCTTTAAATTCAAACAATGATTGAATGAGTAAAAATAAGAATTATCCATGTTGTCTTTGCATCATTAGAGTGCTAATGGTCTGTTCAGAACAGCAGGACAGGGAGTTCAACTCAACCACACTCTAAAACAAAGTTTCAAAGTCTGCATAAATGCATTTCCTGAGCATAAATATCAAAGTTCAATCCAGATTTTGTCTGTGAGGAAGTCCTGAACATTGCCGGATGGATGGCACCTTGCAATGCTGTTGAGTTTCTTCATTGATGACAATCTCATTTCAAGTCTTCCAGTGCTCACATCCACATCCAATTGTCCAAATTCAGTTTTCAGATGCTTTGAGTCTTTCCTCCTGCATCTTTTGCTGCAGTTCATGGCCAGTGTTGCCACAGCATATGATGACAAAATCACGATAGTGCTCCCAACAAAATGAGAGGACCCTCCTCTCGGGCGACCCGTATCACTCTCACGGGAATAGCTGCATCTGAGACACTGACCGTCTGGTTTACAGGCTCCATGTCCACTCAGGTAGAGGCGTGTAAAGCTTTGAGCACTGGTGACCGAGGTATTGATGCTTCAGCAGCCCTCTTTTAAACGGGTCACATCTGATTCCCATGACACATCAGATCCCTAACGGGCCAACAGGATGAGATGTGTAAGAAATAGATCCTCAAATACATGGCCTGGTAGACGTGAGAATGTTATAAGCTCCTTTAATCTAATTAGACACTGTCAATGAGGCGTCGCGAGTAAACAGAGTGATATTAATTTGCCATTACAGACGTTTATAACTCATGAGAGGTCATTAAGAAAGGAAATAGGTCTCCTTTGTAGGTAGAGTATAGTGCTAGCAACACCAAGCTTATGGTTTGGATAATGAAGAGGAGAGACAGTACATAAACAAATGATGTTAGAAAAGGGAAATAAGTCCATAAATTATAGACTCTCATTAGTTAATCAAACACAACTGCATATTTTCACATTTAACAGTTTTGTTAAAACAAGGAATGTAAAATGAATAAGAAAAAGAAGTTTGTTTAATAAAAGTCTAAATTAGCATTAATAATTAATTAATAAATTATAACTATGGTTAATAAACTAAATTATAAAATAGTTTTTAGTTTTTGAGTGGTGTTTGTCCATGCTAAAGTAACCACTATAATGCTAAGGTGTTGTGGGTGGCTGCCAGGATGTTTTGATTTGGTTGCTAAGGTGTTCTGAGTGGTTGCCACAACATTGCTTAATGGTTGCTAATGGGGCCTGGTTGTTTCCAGGCTGTTGCTATGTGGTTGCAAAGTTGTTTTGGTTGGTTGCCAGGAAACTGCTATATGGTTTCACGTATGTTGCTACTTGTTTGCCATGATGTTGCTTTGCGGTTACTAAGGGGGTTCTGAGTGGGTTCTAGGACATTGCTTTGTGGTTGTTATGGTGTTCTAGGCTGTTGCTAAATGGTTTGGGGTTGTTGCCAGGACATTGTTTTGAGGTTGCTAAGGTGTTCAAGGTTGCTTCTAAGGGGTTCTGAGTGGTTGCCAGGACATTGCTTTGTGGTTGCTATCGTGTTCTAGGTGGTTGCTAAAGGGTTCTAAGTGTGGTTGACAGGATATTGCTTTGTGGTTGCTAAGGTGTTCTAGGTGGCTGCTAAGGTGTTATGGGTGGTTGTTAGGACATTGCTTTGTGGTTGCTAAGTGTTCTATATGGTTGCTATGTTGTTGCTAAGGATTCATCGTTATATTCATCATTATATCCTTAGTCATTTTACTGCGTTTCAGGTTTTTCCACTTTTCTACTGTTTCATCTGCGTGTATTTTACCTGTTGCTGCTGGCACCTAGCTAGAGTTTGTGTTTGTAGCCTGCTAGTTTTTTAGAATCCCTTATATATCTGTTTTCAGCCTTTAATCCTTAAACATCTGCCATTTTTAAGCGTGCATCGGGTTTTCCCTCATATTATTCTCTTATCGTGATTCAACTGCGCGCATATTACACATGCATCCACATTCTATTTTTATCACGATTAAACTGCATGCATTTTTTCAGGGAGCACCCGTTTTTCTCCTCTGTGTTACACAGATTATTGCATCGATCTCAAAGCACCGCTTATCAAGAACAACCAACAACAACAAACAATTGCGTGAGGATTCACATCAATCTCAAACCCTCACCTCTCAGGAACAAACAACAACAAACAATTTGCGGTAAGTCATGGCATTCAGCTCATGTTATTTCTTCCTGCATTGCATGTCACATGTTTACAATAGCCTCCTCCGTCAGCAGTGAGGGATTCAGCTTGTGATAAATGTAAGGAATTAGTCAGGCTGACGGAGAAGGTTAATGAGTTAGAGACTCGCATCCGAACGCTAGTGGAGGTCAGTGAGAAAGAGAAGCCGGTAGATACTGTTTCGGATCGCGAGTAGTACAGAGAGCAACATACACACTTTGGTTCCGGCTGTAGAGCCCCTGCAGCAGGGCATTTATGTGACGTCTCGGCAGCATACTGGCTCAGCAAAGCGACACCACTCTCCTGTTCCTGTTATGGTTTACAATCGATTCTCCCCACTCAGTGATACACCCACTGAGAATCATGTTGAAAGAGCCCTTGTTATTGGAGACTCTATTGTAAGGAACGTGGAAATAGAGACACCAGCCACTATTGTTAATTGCATTTTCGGGGCCAGAGCATCTGCGTCAAATCAAATTTACATGTGCTGGCTAATGCTAAACATAGATTTTCTAAAATTGTTATCCATGTCGGCACTAACGATGTCCGGCTTCGCCAGTAGGAGATCACTAAAGATAATGTTAAAGAGGTGTGCAAATTTGCAAAAACGATGTCAGACACTGTAATATGCTCTGGTCCCCTCCCTGCTCGTCGTGGTGACGAGGTATATAGCAGATTAGTGTCACTGAATGGCTGGATGTCAGAGTGGTGTCTGAAGAATAAAATAGGATTTATAGACAATTGGAAGTTTTTGGGGTAGACCTGACCTGCTAAAGAGAGATGGACTCCATCCCTCCAGGGAAGGTGCCGCTCTCCTCTCTAGTAATTTGGCTCATAGTCTTAATAATGATAGTATTTGACTATCTGGGGCCCAGGTCAGGAAGCAGACAAACTGGTTAATGCGAACGTCTGCTAGATGCCTTGAGACATCACACAGGTCACATAAACAATAACACATAGAGACAGTATCTCCTAGATATCTCATAGAGACTGTGTCTGTTCCCCGAACTACCAAACACAATACCCTCATTAAATCATTTAGAAAAATTTTATTAAGGTCAAACTTGAACAAAAAAAACAAATTAAAAATACACATCATATAAAAATAGGGCTACTAAACATTAGATCTCTTTCTACCAAAGCACTAATTGTTAATGAAATGATTACAGATCATAGTTTGGATGCGCTCTGTTTGACTGAAACCTGGCTTAAACCGGATGAATATATTAGTTTAAATGAATCTACTCCCCCAGGTTATTGTTATAAACATGAGCCTTGTCTGAAGGGTCGAGGAGGAGGTGTTGCTACAATTTACAGTGAAGTTTTTGGTGTTACTCAGAGGACAGGATATAAATGTAAGTCTTTTGAACTAATAATACTTAATGTGACACCGTCAGATATTAATAAAAAATATCGGTCTTCTTTTGTCCTTGCTACAGTATATAGATAATCCGGGCCTTATTCTGATTCCTTGGTGAATTTTCTAGTTTTTTATCAGATCTTGTAGTTACCGTAGATAGAGTTTAATTGTTGGTGACTTCAACATTCACAATGAAAATGATACATTGGGATTAGCATTTATCGATATTCTCAACTCTCTTGGAGTCAGACAAAATGTAACAGGACCAACTCATCGCCATAATCATATGCTAGATTTAATTCTGTCATATGGAGTTGAGGTTGATAATATGGAGTGGTGGTGGCGTAGTGGTCTAAAGCACATAACTGGTAATCAGAAGGTCGCTGGTTCGATCCCCACAGCCACCACCATTGTGTCCTTGAGCAAGACACTTAGTCCAGGTTGCTCGGGGATTGTACCTGTAATAAGTGCACTGTAAGTCAGCTTTGGATAAAAGCGTCTGCCAAATGCATAAATGTAAATGTAATATAGAAATTCTGCAGCAGAGCGATGACATCTCAGATCATTACCTCGTCTCTTGTATGCTGCAATCAGCTAATGTTACTCAATCTACACCATGCTATCATTCAGTTAGAACTATTCTTTTGACCACTAAAGATAGCTTCACTAATAATCTTCCAGATTTATCTCATACACTCGAACCACCCCAAAGCCCAGAAGAACTTGATGAAATAACAAAAAATTTAAATGCAGTCTTCTCTAGCACTCTTGATATTGTCGCACCACTTCGATTAAAGAAAATGAAAGAAATAAGCCCTGCACCATGGTACAATGATCACACTCAGGCTCTCAAGAGAGCAGCTCGGAAAATAGAGTGCATGTGGAAAAATACAAAATTAGAAGTATTTCGTGGTGCGTGGAAGGATAGTGTCTGTAGCTACAGACAGGAAGTAAAAGCTGCCAGGTCAGCATATTTTAGTAAACTCATAGAAAATAACCAAAACAATCCTAGATGTTTATTCAGTACTGTGGCTAAATTGGTTAGGAATAAAGCCTCAACAGAACCAGATATTACTGCGCAGCACAGGAGTAATGACTTCATGAATTTCTTTACAGATAAAATTGAAATAATCAGAAATAAAATTGGAATTATGCAATCATCTGTCATAGCACCTCAGAAAACAGTGTCTAATAATTTTCCTCATGTGTAACTTCAATCCTTCTCTGTCATAGAGAGCAAACAAAAGCGTATCGAAACTTCAAAAGCCACAACATGTTTGTTAGATCCTATACCAACTAAGCTCTTAAAAGAGGTATCTCCTGTAATCTCAGAACCTCTTCTTAATATCATTAACTCCTTAGGTCCCAAGAAACTTTAAAATGGCAGTTATCAAACCACTTATTAAGAAGCCACAACTTGATCCTGGAGAACTGGCTAATTATAGACCGATTTCAAATCTAACATTTATGTTGAAAATACTAGAAAAGGTGGTATCCTCCCAAATATGTTAATTTCTACAGAGAAATAGTATATATGAAGAATTTCAATCAGGATTTAGGCCTCATCACAGTACAGAGACTGCACTTATCAGAGTTACAAATGACTTGCTCTTATCATCTAATCACGGCTGCATTTCTCTTCTAGTGCTTTTAGATCTAAGTGCTGCATTCGACACGATAGATCACGACATTCTCTTGAATAGGCTGGAGAATTATGTTGGCATTTGTGGAGTTGCATTTGCATGGTTTAGGTCATATTTAGTAGACCGCTGCCACTTTGTCTATGTAAATGAGGAATTGTCAAACCAAACAAAAGTAAAATATGGAGTGCCACAGGGATCAGTTTTAGGGCCTCTGGTTTTCTCCATGTATATGCTTCCCCTGGGAGATATTATCAGGAATCTTGGAATAAGTTTCCACTGTTATGCCGACGATACCCAACTTTATATTTCTTCAAAACCTGATGAGATTTCACAATTCTCCAAATTAGCAGTGTATCAATGAAAATAAAGATTGGATGGCCAGAAATTTCTTTCTACTCAATTCTGACAAAACAGAGGTACTAATTATTGGACCAAAAAACTCTAAAAATAAGCCACTACAATATAATTTGACTCTCGATGGATGTACTGTTACATCATCTTCAACAGCGAAGAACTTAGGTGTTATATTTGATACCAATCTGTCCTTTGAAAATCAAATTACCAATGTTTGTAGAACAGCATTCTTCCACCTCAGAAATATTGCTAAATTAAGGCACATGCTCTCTGTTGCTGATGCTGAAAAACTAATTCATGCATTCATGACCTCAAGACTAGATTATTGTAATGCATTACTGGGAGGATGTCCAGCAAGATCAATAAATAAACTTCAATTGGTTCAAATTGCAGCAGCCAGAGTGCTAACGAGAACCAAGAAATATGATCATATTAGCCCCATTTTATCATCATTACATTGTTACCTGTTAAATTCCATATTGATTTTAAAATTCTGTTAACTATGTACAAAGCTTTGAATGGTCTCCACAGTACTTAAGTGACCTTCTACAACGCTATATTCCATCATGTTCATTACGATCGAAAGATTCTGGCCTGTTAATAGTTCCTAGAATATCAAAATCCACAAAAGGAGGTAGACCTCAATAATTGCTATGTGCATAGAACACTATCTCATAGTATGTTATGTTTACATTTTTAGAAACTGTCATCTTTTTGCAATACTGTGTACTGGTCGGCGCTGCACTGTCTCTCACTGTGCCTACTGTTCATTGTTAGAAATTTCTTGAACTGTCCCGTACTTTTTGCACATGTTTGCACGTGCACATTATATAGGTATATATAGGTATTTTATATAGGTATTTTATTTAGTTGTGTAGTCTCATGTGGTTCTGTGTTTGTCCTATGTTGTTTTTATGTAGCACCATGGTCCTGGAGGAATGTTGTCTCGTTTCGCTGTGTACTGTACTAACTGTATATGGTTGAAACGACAATAAAAACCACTTGACTTGAGATCCTTTTCATATTTGGCTCCTAAACTATGGAATAGTTTCCCTAACACTGTTCGAGATACAAACACACTCTCTCAGTTTAAGTCTGGACTAAAGACTCATCTATTTAGCCAAGCATACACCTAATTTATCCTACAACCCACAATTAGGCTGCTTTAGTTTATTCTGATGGAACCAGAAAACAGAAGCATTGATCATGATTTATAACTCTGCAATAAATTGGCATCTAAGCTTATATTATTTTAATTGTTTCCCTGTCTCAATCTCGGGACTCCTATCCTGAGGTAACTAGAACCGGCTGGATCCAGCACCATTCCTGATTCGTGTTGGACTCCACTGCTACGTGCCGCTGAATGATGATGACTAAATGCAGCCGGTGCCAACCAAACATCACTTCAGTCTATTATGATGGACTTCAGAGAATAAACTGATGCCAACTCCAACCATAAGACATGGGATACTTCATATGCCATTGTCTGAACCTTGGATTTAGGATGGACCATACCGAACCTCACCGAAATTACCGGCCAGGTTGAACTGCGTTTCACATCCCTGATCTCTGCCTGCATCACCTCGGACTATTGATGGACTACGATCTTGAAATGGAATGCATAGACTAACTATTGCCAACAAAAGCCTTCATCAGCCAATTAACAAGGACAATTGCATCTATGTGAACTTCTGCAATTAATCAAGATGGACTTCAAAGACTTTGGTCATTAATCTTACAGTTCAAACAAAATCAATGTTTAAACACTGACCCTCAACACTTACTTAGTTTAATAATTTTAAACCATGACTTTCACTATACATAAGTAATATTTACATTATATTCACGATGTTAGCCAGAGGGTAACTTGCCCCCACAGTGAGTCTGGTTTCTCCCAAGGTTATTTTTTCTCCATTAATCAACATCTTATGCAGTTTTGTGTTCCTTGCCACAGTCGCCTTCAGCTTGCTCACTGGGTTTCTAAATTCAATTATAACTTAATGACTTATTTTTATACACACTTCATAATTGAAATTAATCAAACTACACAATGATGATTCATCGACATTATAGACATTACAGTTTAATTTTCTGTTAATGCCTGATCTTCTGTAAAGCTGCTTTGAAACTGTGTGTGTTGTGAAAGGGGCTATACAAATAAAATTGACCTGACTTGACTTCTGGATGGTTGTCTGGATGCTGAAATGTGGTTTCTAACATGCTCTGTGTGGTTGTCAGGACATTTCTATGTGAGCATTTCTGAGTGTGTGAGCAGTGATGTCGAGGTTACCAGAGGTTATGTTGGGTGTCATCACATTATTAGGTCACACCTGTTTAACCGCAGGTATAGAATGTCTTTGAACACCTGTCTTTCTCAGGTTTAAATACATCTTGAATGTGTCCTAATGGGATTAAATGGACAGTCTGAACACTGTGCTACCTTTGAAACACAACAGCACCTGTTACTGCATCTGTTTATCACTGAGACAAATACCAATAACACAACATGCTGACAACAGATATTTCCCTACAGTGAGCTCATATCCCTCAGCACACGAATGATCACTATCAATGTACAATACTTTTATTGTTGAAGATAGTGTTTGTTAGGCAAGCATCACTGTTATTATTGCTCATACAGTAATTTGAACAAAGAGACCAGAATATCATTATTGAGAATTGGGTACACCCATAGCAACCATTCAAATATTCCTAGCAACCACATAGTAATACCCTAGCAATGTTATTAGCAAAATTATTATTGAGGATGTCCTTTTTGAGCAGTAAATCTGTACTGGGTTTACTGCAATTCACCCTCTAGTAAATCATTCATTAATTTGCCCTACAGCAGAATTAAACTCATCCGATCATTCTGAATGCCAAGCAGCTTTACTGTCTGACCAGATGGAGGACACACACACACACACACACACACACACACACACACACACACACACACACACACACACACACACACACACACACACACACACACACACACACACACACACACACACATGCCACGGTCAGAGTAGTCTCTCTCTCTCTCTCTCTCTCTCTCTCTCTCTCTCACTCTCACTCACTTCTACTTCCTACCGAACTAGTAAGACAAGTTTGGACTGTTTCTATGAAGGATGCTTAAACAATGATGTAAGAAAGTAGTTATACACGCAAAAGCATTTTATGAGAGTGTGGCAACGGGGGTGTGGTCAAGTGCCCATCCGGAGAGAGAGAAGCGGTAAGGGCACTTACACCTGAGCTAAATTATGACTAACACCTGTCTCTAATTCCAGTGAGCACAGGGAGAGCGGATAAAACCACCCACAACACCAGCAGAAGGGGGGGAGAGAACGAGTCCAGTGTTGGCGTCTGTCGATATTGTGTATTCTGCTGAGTGTTTGCCGAAATTTATGTTTATTTTGAGTGTCATTGGACTGAGAAAAAGCACAGGAAAGTGCATATGCTGCCTGTCGGGCTTACCTGTCTCACAGCATAAATAAACGGGCTTACCTGTCTCACTGTTCCCATCTCCTGATTTACCTTTACAGAGTGAAAACCTGAAAATGTTTTAGTTAAAAACATGTATACTGTATGTTGTAACTGTGCACTTTTCATAGCAATATCTTACTTAATTCTGTTGAGTCCTGATCAATGGAGAGAGAGCTCGTAAGGTCATGGTTTCCAGATTGTGCAACTAAAGCGTAACAAAATTCCAAATTGTGCAACTGTAAAGATCTGATTGGGGGATTGTGTTTTTTAATAGCTGGCAACCCAAAATATCTAATTCTGATTATTTTTCAACATATAGAATTAAAATATTTTACTTGCATAATTAGTTACAGGTAATACATGACACAGTTAATTTAAAGGGGATAATAAGGAGGATGGTAGTTTTATAAGTGGGGTAATGTTTTTTATTTCTTTCAACAAGGGGGATGCCATCCCCTCACACTCCCCTCAACTCAAGCCCTGGTCATGCCCAATGCTGAACTTGGAAATTCTCTCTGAAGCAAGTTATGTCTGCATTGATCCGTGCGATGCATGTCCCCGGCCATGCCTTATTCATGTGTCAGTGTCCCAGAACAGGTGAATGGAGACTTCACCCTTAAACATTTCAGACAACATTGTACGTATTCAAGTTATTCTAGTTGGACTTGTTTGCCTACACGGAGACTACGCATTGTCACCTCTGGTACTCCATGACAATGCAAGCTCCACTAGGCTTGGATGCCTTAGTTCACAAATGGCAAAAATTACCAGAAATGGTAGAGGTGCTCTTTGCTCCCCAACAGGAAATGTATTTGAAGATGGATCTGCTTTCACAAGCTCAGGGCAGGATCTGGCATCCTCAGCCAGAGCTATGGACACTGCATGTCTGGCCACTGAATGGGGCCCTTCTGACACTATATGGTGGTCGCAGCTGGTGTTAAACACTGTACTACATGCCGGGGCCCCTCAATGAGGTTGTTGTTTGCCATAAAGTGGCAACTCTTTGCTAACAGGTGCTCCTCCTGAGGTGAGGACCCAAAGCATTGCACTGTGCAGACCATATTCTATTTCATACAAGAGCGTTTGAATGTAGGACTCACTCTATCCACACTCATGTCGATGCTACAGCAGCTACTCTTGACTTAATAAAGGGCATATTGGCAGGCAAACACCCCTAGTCAGTAGATTATTGTGAGATAAAAGACATCTGTCCCAGTCTAGGACTTGGAGCTGGTATTGAAGGAACTTACAGTCTCCTGTTTGAGCCACTAGAAGCATTAAAATGTGTAACTCTCACTGAAGACTGTGCTGTCAATCACTTTGGCATCAGTCAAACTTTTTGAGGACTTTCAGGACCTTTTGATCAATAACATCTGTTTAAATGTCACAGTGTGTAGCAGAGATGAGGACCCAAACACAGAGTTCAAAACCAAAATACTTTATTTAACAAACAAACACAAAATCCCACAAGGGGAAACAACTAAAACTGCCCTGTAGGGAAACAATAATCCATACTGGGGCAGAGGGAAAATGGGTGACCGGACCAACCGGACCGAACTGTAACCAGGAAGATGAACAGGACTGACAGGAACACACAAGAACTTACAGGATCTACAAATAACAAGACGAACTGGCACTATTACAGTACGTACAGCAAACATGAGGAGAATAAAATAGGGAGAGAAATCTAGCGGGTTAACTCAGGGTAGGTGTTATTACTGAAACAGTAAAAGCAGAAGCAATAACAAAGTCACATGCTCTCACAAGCAGGCAAAACATCCAATTGGCATGAGCACACATCGCCCAGACAATAAGGTGATATACACTCATGCCAATCGACAAACACAACGAGAGAGGACACTTGTGTGAGAGTTCGGCCACATGCACACCCGACACTTTACCGCAGTGACTGAACCTCAGCACAAACATGAAGACAGCTTGTGACCCGGGTGCGCAGCATGGACAAAAGAGATAGACACAAAGAGCAACAAAGTTTATTGACATGAGTGCATGCAGCCAAGATGACACAAATGCAATGCACTCACGTCAATAACAGACAGACAAGGTGTATGAATGTCCAGGTCCTGACACAGACCGGAACAGAACTAGACAGGAAGTCAGGACCCAGACACCATACTCCATACATGAAACACAACAGACTGAAGAGCATGCGGCCTGAAATAAAGCAGAGGCCGCACCCTTACACAAGAACAGACTTAGACGGATAATGCCACGGCCCTGTCAGACCAAAACCTAGACTGCCAGAGACAGGACCGTGACAATAGAGTTCAGACCAGGCCTATCAAAGGCCATTTTTAAGTCCAGGCAAGGTTATGCTCCCAAAGTGCTAGCAACCCCCTTCAGGGCTAAGATTCGACCAGGAGGATAGCCTCCTCCTAGGCGTGGACGAAGGGCGTGTCTCTATGACATTTGTTTGATTGCATTGTTCGGCTTCTCCTAACACCGTTGCCAAGTTTTACAACCTGCATGTATCTTCCCACAACTTTACAGAGGTTGATCACTGACAAAAAGGTGTGAAGGTGTGAACATGAACGTACAATGTTTATTGCCATATTGGCTAGTGTCATTGCACCAAAGCCCTTGACCAGGTGATCGCTCTGTTTCCTTTATTATCGCTGACCGGTAATGGGTGCTGAGGCATTGCTCCACTAACCAGCATTGGCTGGTGTCTCTGTCTTGTCATCGAGCCTATTGTGAAATATTTTATAATTTTTTCGTGGCTAATGATGTTGAAGAACCAGAGAAAAAACAATCCATATTGTTGAGCTGTGTGGGAGCTCAGACGTACACATTAATGAGAAATTAACTGAGTCCTGAGAGACCGGGATCAAAAAGTTATGAGCATCTGGTGAGTTTGCTGAAAAATCACTTTAATCCGATGCCCAGTGAAGCCGAACTTGATCGCCTGATTAAAGACCATATTATAGAGCCTGTGAAATTCTCAGAGTGGGCAGCACCTGTTGTGCCTGTTGTAAAACCAGATGGGTCAGTAAGACTTTGTGGAGACAACAGTGTAACCATTAACAGAGAGTCGTCACTGGAGCAGTATCCCATTCCTCGAATGGAGGACATGTTTGCAGTTTTAGCTGGAGGTGAAAAATACATCAAGTTAGATATGAGTCGTGCATATCAACAGATTGTGTTAGATGAGACATCAAGGACATATGTGACTGTGAATACACACAAAGGATTGTTTACTTACACCAGACTACCTTTCGGAGTTCCAGTCCAGCAATATTCCAGAAGACTGTGGAAGGGGTCCTGAAAGATATTCAAAAGGTCACTGTATATATCTTGCTAACTGGACGAGATGATCAGGAGCATTTGAGGACACTGGATCAAGTGTTGCAGTGGTTGGAGGAGTATGGTTTGAGGTTGAAGAGGGGAAAGTGTAAATTCTTGGAAAAGGAAGTCATTTTTCTGGGACACAAAGTGGATGCCACTGGTATTCATCCAGTTTCTGAAAAAGTCCAAGCAGTTCAAGAGGCACCAAGACCAACGTCAGTAACAGAGCTGAAAGCATATTTGGGACTGTTGAATTTCTATAACAGGTTTCTGCCAAACCTCTCAACACTGCTTGCCCTATTGCACAGGCTTTTGAAGAAGGATGTCCCCTGGGGTTGGAAAAAGGAACAAGAGCAAGCCTTTAAAAAATCCAAAGAGATACTGCAGTCTAAACGTGTGTTAATCCACTATGATGAGAAGAAAGAATTGGTGCTTTCTTGTGATGCCTCAGCATATGGTGTGGGAGCCGTGTTGGCACATCGTATGGCAGATGGAACGGAGAGACCTATTGGGTTTGTATCACGAACACTTACAGTAGCAGAAAAAAACTACTCACAGCTGGAGAAGGAGGGTTTAGCTGTAGTGTTCGGGGTAAAGAAATTCCATAAATATATGTATGGCTGTAAATTTGTGATCAGTACAGACCATAAACCTTTACTAAGTTTATTGAATGAACTGAAAGCTGTGCCGCAGATGTTCTCTCAAAGAATTATGAGATGGCAGTGATGTAGGGGGCATATGAGTATGTCATTTCTTATAGAGCGGGCAAGGACAATGGAAATGCCGATGCCCTCAGTCGTCTTCCTGTTCCAGAGATTCCAGAGAAAGAATCGAAGGAGGATTATGTCTTGATGTTGGACAGTACTGTAAGTCCTTTGACGACATCAGAGCAAATCAAGCACTGGACAACTCGAGATCCTGTCCTCTCTAGAGTGCGTGAGTATGTGCTTAAAGGTTGGCCTGATCACAATAATACAAATGAATTTGCACCTTATAAACAGAGACAACAAGAGCTCAGTGTTCAAGACGGGTGTGTGCTGTGGGGAGCTCGCATCATCATTCCAGAGCAAGGACGTTCGGGGTTGTTGGAACCGCTACATCAGTCTCACCCAGGTATGTCAAGGATGAAAGGCCTGGCCAGGAGTTACCTGTGGTGGCCAAATTTAGATGCTGACATTGAGGCCCGAGTAAAAGATTGTACTGTGTGTCAAGAACAGAGAAAAGCCCCTGTGGGTTCACCACTTCATCCGTGGGAGTGGCCACGACAGCCATGGAGAACAGTGCATATGGACTATGCTGGTCCATTCCTGGGGAAGATGTTTTTAATCTTAGTTGATGCCCATTCTAAGTGGATTGAGGCATATCCAGTAAATTCAGCAACAACAGCGAATACTCTTGAGTGCCTCAGAAAGAGTTTCAGTACCCATGGCATTCCTGAAATGATGGTGTCTGATAACGCTCAGTGTTTTGTAAGTGAAGTGAACAAAGAATTTATGTCTAGAAATGGCATAACGCATGTTACTTCTGCCCCATATCATCCATCATCTAATGGTCTTGCTGAGCTGGCAGTCCAAACTTTTAAGGACCTCATGAAAAAAAGTTCTGGGAACACTATGGAGACCATGTTGCATAGAGCATTGTTTAGTTATCGTATTACACCCCAGTCTACAACGGGATTGTCACCTGCAGAAATGATGATGAGGAGGAAATTGCGATGCACTCTAGACAAAATGCATCCTGACTTCACCAGCAAAATTGAATTGAAACAACAAGTTAAAAAAGAACAAATGACCAACATGCAAAATCTTGCTATTTTGAAGTAGGAGATACGGTGTACACTAGGAACTTTGGGTATGGACCAAAATGGGTGCAGGGAGTAATTCAGGAAATCACAGGACCGGTATCCTATAAAGTAGCAATAGGAAGTGCCCAAATAGTGCGACGTCATGTGGATCAATTATTCAGTCAACAACAAAAAGAGATACTGACTACAGACTTTCAAGCAGCCCTGGGTGAACCTTATGAGTCTGATGTTGTGTCAATGGATGCTGATAGTAAAATGCCTGAATCATTCAGTACGTCGTCAACACTTGAATCTTCAGATAACTGGGAGCCTGAGAGTTCGAAATCTGGATGTCAAAGAAATCAATTGCCAGATTCACCCAGTGCTCAAAGAATGCCTGAATTGACTCAAACTGCAGATAGAAATGAGCCTGAGAGTGCATCCTCTGGATGTCTACGACATTCAGTAAGAGAGAGCAAACCACCAGCATATCTTAAAGACTTTGTGACATAAGAAATAGTGTCATCAAGAAGAACATTATGAATTGTGTGAAGGAAAAAATTATCTGAATTTTTCCTTGGTATCTACGATACAACAGAGCCATTGGTTTATTGTTTCCACCTCCCTTCCTATTACTCAATATGAAGGTGTGGCTCCAGCAATACCTTTGACTACCCTGTATTGCCTAGTAGGCATTGTATAGCAGATCTATGGTGTGGTGGTTTCCCTTCTTTCAAAGTAAATAAGACGTTTTTCCGATATCAGAACAAAAGCATGCCATATATAACTGTAATGAGGATGCTCCATGTGCTGACGGCTTTTAAGGTTGGATGTCTGATGAAAAATGTAAATACAACATTATGATACAATGATCAGAGTTAAATGAGACAAAGATTCAAAGAACACAAGATAGATTCAGAGATCACAAAGACACAGAAACTCCACCCTCACATTTCTCTCTTTGCTGTCGTACTGACTCTTCTGTGAATATTTGGATCAATGATCAGTGCAGAACTAAGGGAAACACTTTCAACAAGGATTTTTGTGAAGTTAGTTTCAGAGTAGACAGCAGATCTTTGGTGATTCTGATGGTTATTCATTCTTGAAAGCAACATTCAGAAAGTGAAAGTAAAGATCAGATCTTTGGAGCTTTTAGAAACAGTAAAAATGGCTTCTCTACCTGTGGAAGATCTTTCTTGTCCCATGTGCTGTGATATCTACAAGGATCCTGTTGTTCTGTCGTGTAGTCACAGTTTGTGTAAAGAGTGTCTTCAACAGTTCTGGAAAACCAAAAGAACTCAGGAGTGTCCCATCTGCAGGAGAAGATCTTCAAAAGAGGAACCTCCTCGTAATCTGGTGTTGAAGAACTTGTGTGATTCATTCCTAAAGGAGAGATCAGAGTGTGAGGAGATCTGCAGTTTACACAGAGAGAAACTCAAACTCTTCTGTCTGGATGATAAACAGCTTGTTTGTTTAGTGTGCAGAGATTCAGAGAAACACACCAATCATAAATTCAAACCCATCTGTGAAGTTCTTCTATCTTACAAGGTACTAAAAATGATATTGAGCCATATCCAAGGAGAAAACATGTATGTAATTTATCTACACATATACAGTATTTCTTGATTCAATAATAAAATGTGCAACACTCTTTATGATAAATACTTAATTTGATAAAAACCACCTACAGGTCACTTTGGGGTACAGTGAGGCCCTTATAATGGAAATGAATGGGGGGGGTTAAAGCCAGAAATGTGAAGCTTATAATTTTTTAAAGGACCTATATTAATACTTCTTTAAAAACCTGTGTTAAAAAAGTTGTTCCAATTGCCATTTTTTGTGGGATTACAAGGTTTATGACGTTACGTTGTCATGGCAACAAAATAGTAAAATATGCTAAAACTTACACAGAAAAGATTACTAAGTGATTTTTATCATGTCAACATGTATTTTGTTCATATCTTGTCTCTATAGCTTTGAAACAGTGTTTATTTTAATATTTGTGGATTGGCCCCATAAATGCGTCACTGGAACAAAGATTTTCTTTTTTTAAGAAAATGTGAAAATAGATTAAATAATTTTTGTTGTAATACACATTATGTCACAAATGCTGTTGATTGAGTTTAACTTGTATGTATTTATTCTGAAAGTGCTCCATGATTTATAACAGATATCTGATCATCTGAGTGTTAGATGACATGAAGCGATGGCTCGAGATTATTTACATTGAAATCATGAACTGAGTTTTTATGAGTCAGCAACTGCAGAAGATGAGTCTGAACTCATTTTTACTCCAACACTTAAAATGGTTGTTGTTCTTCATCTTTTTTTAAATGTGTAAATGTTGTCAGTCAAATAGAGTCACAAACACTTTATTAGGAACACCTGCAAACCTACTTACTCATGTGATTATATAATCAGCCAATCGTGTGGCAGCAGTGCATAAATCATGCAGATGCAGGTCAGGAGCTCAGCAGGTCAGGCGTCCTGTGTGTGTATTGGAGATCTCAATCTTTATGCAGCTGATGCATGTCATTGACTATCTCTGACTGAAAACTTTAATCATCCGACCTTTAGCTTTTATTTATTCACCTCCTTTAAACACTGATCGATCGCTCTCTATTCCCTATAGCAGACTATTGATTTCATTTCTCTCTCTTTCACCCTGTTATGCAGTTTTGAGTTTGAAGACTCGGTCGATCCCTGGACGAGGATCTGCTGACGACACACTCACTATGAATTATTGATATTTTAAACAAAACTTCATTTCGTTATAGTTAAACTAACGTCTAAGTTACGTATGTAACCTCCGTTCCCCGATGGAGGGAACGAGACATTGTGTCAGAGAAGCGACACTAGGGGTCTCTCTTGAGTGCCGATATTCACCTCTGATCTATGAAAAAAGGCCAATGAGAAGTTGGCCAGTATTTGCATATCCCGCCCCCGGACATATGGGTATTTAAGCGGGGCGAATAAAGGAGTTCATTCAGGATTTTTCTGAGGAGCCGGAAATGGTCCGGCCACAACAGTGGCTCGGCTCAGCGACGTGGCGGGGAAGACACAACGTCTCATTCCCTCCATCGGGGAACAGAGGTTACATACGTAACCTAGACGTTCCCCTGCTGTCGCTCTCTCCACGTTGTGTCAGAGAAGCGACACTAGGGGTCCACTTTTAAATGTGCCATGCGCTGAGCCGTGTACGTGAACTGCTGATACAGGAGCGGGCAGGTATTCTTACGTGCACAGGCGACCAGCTGTATCAGACTGCACATACCCTTCCCCAATTCCCCATTAAAGCCATCAGAATCCTTCTGGTTACCCTGGAGGTGGGAACAAGGTGATGGCCGCCAACCTGGGAACGAGCCAAGCCTGGCTGGGCCTCTTTTCTCGCTATGTTTCTTGCATAGAGCAACTACGGCCGGGGCCCTTACATTCATTAAGGGAAGGGGGTCTTAGCCCTTCTTTCAGGGGGAGAAGACCCTGCGGAGGCCACACCTACCCTGCAGGGGAGGCAAAGAGTGGCGAATACATCACATGGCCTGTTTAGGGCCTATGTGGAAAAGTTGGTGCGGTGGTAGATCCAGCCTCGTAGAGGGGGGAAGCGTACAGCACGGCGACCGAGGCAGCTGTAACTGCCTAAAGGAGACAAGGGGGTCCGCTCGTGAGGGGACAGTACCGCGGAATTACACACAGGGGGAGTCCGAACAGGAGGCCTTACCTGTGGAGCACCTATTCCAGTACAGGGTAGATTGGGTACGCGTAGTGCCTTGGGTCGGCGAGTTCCTCCGCTGAACTGCGGACCCACAAGGGCTAGGGAGGAGTCAACCAGGGACCCGAAGATGGGATCTCCTGGGAACGAAGGCGCACTATTTTACCTCGGCTGAGGGAAAGGCCGCCAGGCGCAAGCGATTCACCCGGCCAGATCGTCAGCGTGTTACCGAGTTCTACGGGCTCGGACCTGAGAGAACACGGGACGATACTGACTCAACTCGGATATTGTAAAATCTCGAAAAAGTGTTAGGTGTTGCCCACCCTGCTGCTCTGCAGATGTCTGCTAGGGAGGAGCCCCTGGCCAGTGCCCACGAGGACACAACACTCCTAGTGGAGTGAGCTCGGACCCGCAAGGGGGGGGGGCACGGCCTGGGTGTGATAAGCCAATGAAATGGCGTCGACAACCCAGTGGGCAAGCCTCTGCTTGGAGACAGCGTTCCCTTTCTGCTGTCCCCCGAAGCAGACAAAGAGCTGCTCAGAGCGTCTAGTGCTTTGCGTGCGGTCCAAATAGATAACTACCTGATCTCTGAAGGGTGTGGTAGGAACCTTGGGCACATAGCCCGGTTGCGGTCTTAGGATCACGTATGTGTCTGTCGGACCGAACTCCAGGCAAGCGTCGCTAACAGAGAACGCTTGCAGGTCCCCAACCCTCTTGATGGAGGCGAGCGTGATCAGCAGGGCAGTCTTGAGAGAGATGGCCCTGAGTCTAGCGGCTCAAAGGGGGGGTCTCTGGAGGCCCGTGAGGATGATAGAGAGATCCCAGGAGGGGAACAGGTTAGGCCGGGAGGGAGTTAGCCTCTGGGCACCTTTTAGGAGCCTTACCAAGAGACTTGCCATCTATCGTGTCGTGGTGAGCCGCGATGGCAGCGGCATACAACTTGAGGGTGGAGGGGGACAGCCTCCTCTCCAGCCTCTCCTGTAGAAACACGAGCACTGACCTAACCGCGCACTTCTGTGGGTCTTCAACCCGGGAAGTACACCAGTTTGTGAACAGATGCCACTTTAGGGCGTAAAGATGCCTGGTAGAGGGCTCTGGCTTGGTTGATAGTATCTATGACGGTAGGCCGGCTAGATCTTCCGCATCCCGTCCAGGGACCAGACGTGGAGGTTCCAGAGGTCTGGGTGCGGGTGCCAGAGCGTTACCCGTCCCTGAGAAAGAAGGTCCTTCCTCAGGGGAATTCGCCAGGGAGGGGCTGTCGTGAGGAGCGTGAGGTCCGAGAACCAAGTCCGGGTGGGCCAGTAGGGAGCCACCAGAATGACTTGCTCTTCGTCCTCCCTGACCTTGCATAGCACCTGTGCAAGAAGGCTCACTGGGGGAAATGCGTACTTGCGCAGCCCCGCGGGCCAGCTGTGTGCCAAAGCATCTGTCCCGAGGAGAGCCTCTGTCCGGGCATACCAGAGCGGGCAGTGGGAGGTTTCTTGGGAGGCAAACAGGTCTACCTGGGCCTTGCTGAACCGGTCCCAGATCAGCTGGACCGACTGGGGTGGAGCATCCACTCTCCACTGGGCAAGCTTTGTCTTGACAGCGCGTCCTCTATCACATTGAGGTTGCCGGGGATGTGAGTGGCTCCCAGTGACTTGAGTCGCTGCTGACTCCAAAGGAGGAGACGACGGGCGAGCTGTGACATGTGGAGGGAGTGTACTCCGCCTTGGCGATTTATGTAGGCTACCACTGTGGTGCTGTCTGTCCTGACTAGGACATGTTTGTCTCGAATTAACGGGAGAAACTTCCTCAGGGCAAAGAAAACAGCCAGCAGCTCTAGGCAGTTGATGTGCCAACGCAGCGGGGCCCGGATCCAACGGCCTGCGGCTGCGTGCCCGTTGCACACGGCACCCCAACCCAATTTGGAGGCGTCGGTTATGACCAGAACGCGTCGGGACACCTGCTGCAAGGGTACCCCTGCCCGTAAAAAGCAGATGTCTGTACAGGGTTTGAAGGTTTGGCGGCAGGCGGTGGTAACTTTCACATTGTGCGTGCCGCGGCCCGTAGAAAGGGTCGATGTCGAGGGCGAATCGAGATGTGGAAGTACGCGTCCTTCAGGTCTACCGCTGCGAACCAATCTAGATGCCGGACGCCAGATAATATTTGTTTCTGGGTGAGCATTTTGAACGGGAGTTTGGACAGGGTCCGATTGAAAACTCGCAGGTCCAAGATCGGTCGTAAGCCGCCGCCTTTCTTGGGTACAACAAAGTAAGGGCTGTAGAAACCCTTCTTCGTTTCGGTTGGAGGGACAGGCTCTATCGCGTCCTTGATTAGAAGGGAGGCGATTTCTTCATGCAGGGACTGGGCATGTTCGCCGTGTACTGAGGAAAAATGAACGCCCACGAAGGGGGGCGGAGGCCTGGCAAACTGAATTGCGTATCAAGAGTCGAATGGTCCGGTGCAGCCAGCGTGACGGTCTGGGCAGTGAAAGCCATGCCTCTAAACTCTGTGCTAGGGGCACCAAGGGGATGAGTATTTTGGACGTACCCGGTGGGACTTCGCAGCGGTGCAGAACAGGTAATGCGGCGTCAGGAAGCAGTGAAGCGGCCCGAGGCTCCGGTGCTGAGAATAGACTCAAAGCACTTTCCTTGCTTCGCGCACCCAGCAGGGGGCGGGTTCGTGACTGAAGAGGAGGTCTGGTGTTGGCGTCCTCTGAGCTCGTCTGAACCGGCCGGTCGGGGAACAGTCATGGGGCTGAAGGCGGTGACACCACGTCCAGGGAACCGGGACTGTTGAGGCCTGAAAGCAGAGTGCCGTGAGAACGGCATTTGCGGGCCAGATGACCCAGAGACAAAGGAAATAGCTCTTTTATTGAGAATTTGGGTACCGCAGCCCCTGTTGGGGGGGTGCGGCAAATGAAAAAACACAAGATTCTCCTCCCGGCCCTCCACCGGGGGACGGAGCGGTCATATCACCTCCGGAGCTAACGTCTTGGACTCTGGGTGGGCTGTCTCAGGAGCGCCTGGGAGCCTTCCGGGTCCTCGAGGGGGTCCATGAGACAGGGGGCGTGCGCTTCCCGTGGTTTGCTCGACGCTGGGGCTGAGAGCTGGGCCTGGGTTGAGGTGGAGCAGAAGGTTTCCTGGCCGCGGGAGGACGCCCTCGGCGAGCAGACGGGGCATGGGCCGTGGCGGCAGGTTAAAGGAGAGGCATGATGTGAGAGATGGCTTCCGTCTGTTTCTTCACCATGGAGAACTGCTGGGCTAAGTCCTCGACGGTGTCGCCGAAGAGGCCAAACTGGGAGACAGGGGCTTTGAGAAAGCGAGTCTTGTTCAGCCATTGTTGACGCTCCTGGACCACGAGCATGGCCATCGCCTGCCCGAGCGCCTGCGCTGTGACCTTCGTCGCTCTCAGGGCGAGGTCGGTCGATGAGCACAGTTCCTGCAGCGTGTTGGGATCAGGGCCACCCCATGCATGTTTCTCAGTGCCTTGGCTTGATGGACCTGCAGGAGAGCCATGGCATGCAGGGCGGAAGCGGCGCGTCCGGTGGCGCTGTAGGCCTTCGCGGTCAGTGAGGATGTTGCTCTACATGTCCGGGAAGGGAGTACAGGGTGGCCCCGCCTGGTGGTAGGGCTTCCGGGGCATAAGTGGAGCGCAACTGCCCTATCCACCTGGGGAATCGCCGTGTACCCGTGGCGCGCTCCACCGTCGAGGGTGGCGAGGGCGGATGAGCAGGTGGCAGTGTGACGAGTGGAGAGGGGTGCTCTCCACGAAGACGTTAGCTCATCATGCACTTCCGGGAAGAACGGGACTGGGGTGGGGCGAGGCTGTGAGCAGAGTCCAGACCCCAGGAACCAGTCGTCCAGCCGTGATGGCTGTGGGGAGGATGGAGGGTTCCAATCCAAGCCCACGCTGTTGGCTGCCCGGGAAAGCATGTCGGTCATCTGCGCGTCGACCTCAGCCTGGGCATGCAGGCCCGAAAGCGGCAGCCCAGGGGAGTCCTCAGCGTCAGATACCGCGCCCTCTGATGCCGCGGCGAGCTCATCTGCTTCGGTCTCAGGAGGGTAGGCTGACTGGCTGTAAGGCGAGTCGCCATTACCTCAAGCACGGACGGGAGTCAACGAGCCTGCCGGGGTGCGGGTGGTCCGAGGGGGTGTACCCGGCGGCCAACTGCATCGTCCTCAATCCCGTGGGAAGAAGGAGCAACGCGGGGGCGGTTGGAGTGACTTGCTTACGGTTGTAAGCGAGCCGCAACCGCAACGTTGTCATGGTCATGTTCTCGCAGTGAGAACATGAACCATCCACAAACGCAGCCTCGGTGTGATCGCTACCCAGACACACAAGACAACGCCTGTGGCCGTCTGAAGCGGAGAGCACTCTACCGCATCCAGGAACAACACAGGGGCGGAAGGGCATCTATATAAAGACGCATCCTTAAAAGGACATTCAACGCCGCTGTGTTTTGCTCTTTTAGAGGAAATTACTCTTTTAAATAAAATCACTCTTTTAGGAAAAAAACTTGTGAGAGTTCTTTATTCTGCGCTGTCGAAGCGCCCAGGGGCAGGAATGCACAGCCGTGCAAACAGAAGAAAGCCGCTGTTATGCGCCGTAAGATCCAACAGCATGCAGCAGAGGAACACAGGAACTGGTGTGTAACTCGCAGCAATTGCTGACACGACCATCGGCTCAGAAGACATTTTCTGAATGAACTCCCGTATACGCCCCGCTTAAATACCCTATGTCCGGGGACGGGATATGCAAATACCGGCTGCCAACTTCTCATTGGCCTTTTTTCATAGATCAGAGGTGAATATCGGCGCTCAAGAGAGACCCCTAGTGACGCTTCTCTGACACATCGTGGAGAGAGCGACAGCAGGGGAATTACAGTTTTCAAGGATTTCAACCTCACAAAAATATCTAAATGTATTTTTAATGACAAAAACAATATACATCATATAATCGACCTCATTAACATATTCTTATAATCTCTCAGCAGCTTCAGTTTCACAGATTTTCACTTTGTTAAATTGCAGGGGAAACTCAATACAACACTGGAGTCTTTACAAGAGAAACTTGAACACACTGAAAACATTAAAGGAAAGTGTGATGAAGCAGTTGAACACATCAAGGTGAGGATACAGAATGAAGAATCAAACACATTTGGAGATAAATGATGTGATGTGTGTGAATGCAGAACTGATTGAAGTGAATTTGATGTGATTTCAGACTCAAGTTGAGCACACAGAGCGTCAGATTAAAGAGCAGTTTAAGAAGCTTCATGAGTTTCTCCGAGATGAAGAAGAAGCTACAATCACTTCACTGAGAGAGGAAGAGGAGCAGAAGTGTCAGATGATGAAGAAGAAGCTTGAGGAGATGAACACACACATCTCAGCTCTTTCACACACAATCAAAGACATGGAGGAAATTATGAAATCCAATGACGATGTGTCATTTCTAAAGGTGAACGTCAAACTCTCATCATTGATTTCTGCTCTTACTGATCATTTGAGGAGATCATCAAGTGTTTTTTTGTCTTTTGCAGAACTTTAATGTGACAATGGAAAGGTAAGTGTCTCCTCTCTATGGTTGTGAAGTGAAAGTCACTGCAGTACTGACTCCTGAATGTTCTTCCAGAGCCCAGATCTCACAGCCGGGTCCACAGATGAATTCTAGAGCTTTCATTCATGTGCCACATTACTTGGGTAACCTGACATTCAGAGTCTGGAAGAAGATGCAAGACATTATCCACAAGAGTGAGTCAAAAAACCAGGGGAGGGGACACAGGGGCGGGGACACAGGGACGGATCTAGGGGAGGGGACACAGGGGCGGATCTAGGGGAGGGGATACAGGGGCGGATCTAGGGGTGGGGACACAGGGGCAGATCTAGGGGAGGGGACACAGGGGCAGATCTAGGAGAGGGGACACAGGGGCAGATCTAGGGGAGGGGACACAGGGGCGGATCTAGGGGAGGGGACACAGGGGCGGATCTAGGGGAGGGGACACAGGGGCATTAGTGTGTTATATACCATAATAAATGAAAACAGGCGTGCTATTTCTCCAGATACAGCTGATATTTAATCTAAGCACAAACGCAATATTTGGAGCAGAATTCTAAGTTATTTTACTGCAGTACATGTTAAATGTGCTTCAGATGTGTGCTGCTCTTCTGTGTCACTGCATGCAGCGAGAAACAGGCCAGTATAACACAGGGGTCTCCAGACATATTTCGTAAAAGTTTAACTTTCTTTAACGTAGCACTCCTGATGCAAGATCTACTGTAATTCACACAAATCTTTCTGTCAACACAGTATGTCATGATGTTCAGGCTTGCGCAAGAATGAAAATGACAAATGCTTTTCCCAGACAGGGGCACTGAAGGGGCCAATCAGATTTCAGTTGGAGCTGGTGCCCCTGTGTCCCCTCCCCTAAATCCGCCCCTTTTTCCCCTCCCCTCGATCCGGCCCTGCTGCTGGAATTATTTATATAGTTTTAAACAGATGTTTGTGTTGGGTGTCTGACAGCTTTAGTGTAATGAACACATTAACCCAAACGTGTCACGCACGAGTCATTAAGGAAACTAGCGCTGAAACTTAATCTGGAATAATGTTAAAAATTGTAACAGTCTCCTCTTTGTATGGAAGCCCTGAACTGCAAGAAAACAAACGCTGAAAAAAAAACCTTCCTAAGCCTTAAGCGTTCACCCCTCACCAATGCGTTTAGGCATTTTGCATTGGTGTAACTGTCATGTTTAGACAGACCAACAATATTTGGATATTTATTTGACTTTCTTCATCTGGAACTCTTCACTTCTGCAGTCGACAGTGTGTTTCAAAAGCATAGACAAAAACGGGGCAGATCTAGGGGAGGGGACACAGGGGCGGATCTAGGGTAGGGGACACGGGCGGATCTAGGGGAGGGGACACAGGGGCGGATCAAGGGGAGGGGACAGAGGGGTGGATCTAGGGGAGGGGACACCGGGGCGGATCTAGGGGAGGGGACACAGGGGGATCTAGGAGAGGGGACACAGGGGCAGATCTAAGGGAGGGGACACAGGGGTGGATCTAGGGGAGGGGACACAGGGGCAGATCTAGGGGAGGGGACACAGGGGCAGATCTAGGGGAGGGGACACAGGAGCGGATCTAAGGGAGGGGACACAATGTTTTTTTTTCTCTTCAAAAAACAGGAATGTGATAACAACATTGGCCAGCAGGTGCCGCTATCAGTAAACATGTAATCTTGTGCTTTTAATGCTTTCTCACAGATGTCATGTGCAGACTTTCATGCTGGAATGCTTTTTTTTAGGCTCAGGAAGGAACTGAGACACTATTTGTTTTCACCTTGCGGTTCAGGGCTTCCTTATCTTTGCAACCTGAATTTGTTCAGAACATTAAATCTTTGTGACACTTGCACTAAAACACACACACGATCTAGATACAGTGCCACGACTGAAACAGGACGCAGGTGTCCCGGCATGCATTTTTTAAACCTGAAGCTCTTATTAACTTGACACAGTGTGTAAAAATGTGCCAGTCCTCCGTGAGACACTGAAGAAACAGCGAGACGCGGTGCAGCATGTATGAACGATCATCCCGACCCTAACCTGAACCCCTCTAAGAGCGCATGTGCCCATCATGTCACCCCTCAAACATTTCAAATTGATACTTTGTTTTTGTGTATATTCAGAATATGTCACAGTATGTAACAATTGTTTCTCTCATCAGCTCCTGTGATTCTGGATCCAAACACTGCACATCCACGTCTGATCCTGTCTGATGATCTGACCAGTGTGAGGAAGACCTGTAAAAGACAACCGATTCCTGATAATCCAGAGAGATTTAACTGTTATTCGTGTGTTCTGGGTTCAGAGGGTTTTAATTCAGGAACACACTGTTGGGATGTGGAGGTTAAAGACAATGAAAACTGGATTATTGGAGTAACTACAGCATCAAACCAGAGGAAGGGAGTTGTTTTCTTCAACAGTGATGTCTGGAGTGTGCAGTATGATGAGATTGGATTATTCCCACTATACCTAGAGCAATCTTCTACTATGTTTCATGTCACACAGTATCTTGAGCGTGTGAGAGTTCATCTGGATTATGACGGAGGAAAAGTGTCATTCTCTGATCCTGTAACTAACACACATCTACACACATTCAAACACACATTTACACAAACACTCTAGCCATTCTTCTGGTGTTTTGATAATCTGAAGATTTTACCAGTTAAACTGATGGTGACAGAAAATCACAGTTCTGACTGATTGTGATTATCGATGATAAGAGAATTTAAGTGAAATCATTGTGAATTGTGAAACACTATGAATTGTTGATCTTTGTAAAGGACTGATATGAGGTGATTTTAGACTTTATTCTTTTATCTGTGTGGATGCAGCATCACACAAAAGCAGAAGGTTTCAGTTACAGATGTCATTGTAGAAATACTCCATTAACAGCAGTATTATTTTCATAATGCACACATGAAGTCTTTAAGTGTCTGAATATGTTGTGAAGAGTTTACTTGTGCATTAAACACATGTTTAAGTGTCATTTAAAACTCTCCAGAGAAATATCTCGTGACATACACTTAAACACGTCCACTCAACTTCTGTGTCTGTGATATCTTCTCAGTGAAGTGAAATAATTCAACACAAACATTCAAGTATATATACAGTAGAAAATGAGTATTAAAGAGGGTTTCGTCAATAACAACAATTACAAAATTCATGGTATTCAACTTTTTATCATAATTTAATCCAAAACTAAACCAAGCGATCAAATATGAATCATCAAATAATCAATAAAATTTCTACTGGATTTGTGATTTTATTTGTGCTTGTTTGTTTACTATTGAGGTCAGTAATGTCGTGCTATTGGTCAGTTAAAATCATTAAAAAAGTTTTAAAATCACAGATTTTCTTTTCTATTTCTCTGATGTTCCTTATGGGGCATTTTATTGCGCCCCTCCAGCAGTACGCCTCTGCACAATATGTGGTCATAAAATGCACCTGTTACCCTGTTATTTTATTGTATGATGAATGTTGTAAAAAATTATTTACATCAACATCGGGACAAAGGTTTTCTATCCACCGCTCGCTCACTGTCACGAATTCTGCCTCTGTTGTTCCTTCTGCTCACCACCAGAAGCTCCATCACCTGGAGATTGACTTTAACTCTCTGGACTCCATGTCCCATAATCCCCTTACCTGTCATTGATTACCTGTTCACCTGTGTCCAATCCTGTCAGATATTTAATTCTCACACTCACTCTCTGACATTGTGAAGTCTTGTTTTGCCCTGGCTGACATTACTGAGTGTTCCCTGTTTTCTTTGCATTTCCTGTGTTTGATCTTGGACTATTTACCCGGTTTTGACCTGTTGTTGCCTGCCCCGATCTCTTGCCTGTTTATTGAATACCTGCCTCTGATATTACTGCTGCTGGTGATTTACCCCTGCCTGTCTGTATTACTTAATTTATGTTATTAAAATCTGCACTTGGATCTCAACCCTGTTGACTCATCATTACAGTCACATCTTTTCTGCTCTTCTACCGAACTAGAAACACAAGTTTGGGCTGTTTCTATGAAAGATGCTTAAACAATGGCGTAAGAAAGTAGTTCTGCACACAAAAGCATTTTATGGGTGAAAACCTGAAAACTTTTTTAGTTAAAAACATGTACATGACTGTAAAAGATGTAAAAATTTTATACGGTAAAAACATTTGATCAAAAGTGCATCTTTATGGTGTAAATTATTTGTTTAATCAAGTAGGCTACTATTTTTAATTTAACCACCTCTGGCTTAAATGAATGGGGGCCTTCACCATTCATATCGATGGCAGTTGGGCACCTCTCGGGGCAGTGCTGTCCCCCATTCAATTTGATGCATTGTGTTCTTTTAATGGGGGAGTGGGATGCAATGCCCCCCAAAGACCCCAAAAACCACTGTGCCACCCTGGTGGTCCACAGACCCACTATCATCCCTCTCACCTACTACTTTGTCCAAATTGACCAGCGAGACCCCCTGCCCACCCGGAGGGGACGGGGGCTGTCCATGGACCCATTATCTGCCCCCTAACCAACTATTTTTCCCAAACTGACTAATAAGACCCCCAGACCATCCTGAGGGGGCGGAGCTGTCCATGGACCCACTATCTGCCCCCTAACCAACTATTTTTCCCAAATTGACCAATGAGACCCCCAGACCACCCTGAGGGGGCAGGGCTGCCCACAGACCCACTATCTGCCCCCTAACCAACTGTTTTTCCCAATGTTGACCAAAGATACCCCCAGACCACCCGAAGGGGGCAGGGCTGTCCACAGACCCACTATTTGCCCGCTAACCAACAATTTTGCACAATTTGTCTAATGAGAACCCCGGACACACTGTAGGGGTTGGGGCTGTCCACAGACACACTATCATAGACCCAAAACCAACTATTTTGCCCACTTTGACCTGAAAGACCTAGGTGTGTAACCACAAACTGACTTACCGCCCATTCAATCATACAATTGATTCTATAGCTGTATGTCCACCAAAAGACTAACTTCCCATTATCAATTGATTGTATAGCTGTATGTCAACTAAGAGACTATCTGTCCATTTCCATTTGATTGTATAGCTGTATGTCCACCAACAGACTAACTCCCATTTCCAATTGATTGTATAGCTGTATGTCCACCAACAGACTAACTGCCCATTTCCAATTGATTGTAAAGCTGTATGTCCACCAACAGACTATTTGCCGATTAGCAATTGATTGTATTTGTGTATTTCTCCTGTATCCACCAACACATGGACAGTGGAATTTGTATGTTTTGTATGGTGCACTTTGTCCAGGGGGAGTCCTACAGTCACCTAAATATGATTTTAAGTCATAAATTTGATCCTGGAGTTATAAAAATGATGTCCACCAATCAATTATGTTTGGCCCAATACATTGACTGGAAGTGGGACTACCCACGTGCAATTTATTTGCATTGGCTGAAATAATCACTTGGTGGACCTCATTTTTTCAACTCCAGGATCATATTTATGACATATAATCACATTTAAGTTACTGTAGGACTCCCCCTGAACATAGTGCACCCATCAAAACATAACAATTCAACTGTCCATGAAACCTGTATGTGGAATGTCCAGATCTCATCTCTGGATAGACTTAGGAAGCTGAAACTTGTGTTTCACCAAGCTTTTAGACCCCAAACCAACTATTTTGCTCACTTTGACCTGAAAGACCTAGTTGTGTAACCACAAACTGACTAACTGCCCATTTACAATTGATTCTATAGGTGTATGCGTCAAACTTCTGATGTCCACCAAGTGATGATTTCAGCCAATGCAAATAAATTGCACATGGGTAGTCCCACTTCTAGTCAATGTAATGGGCCAAAAATCATCACTTGGTGGACATAATTTTTATAACTCAAGGATCACATATATGACTTAAAATCACATTTAGGTGACTCAGTGAAGCCCCCTGAACAACATAAGCCCTTCAAAACCATCACATTCCAGTGTCTACGAAACCACTATTTCTGGGAATGGGATAAATCTTAGGTGGTATGTCCAGATCTCAGCTCTGGATAGACTTAGGAAGCTGAAACCTGTTCTCCTGTACAGAATACACAATACAACATGTTTATGCAACTTACAACTCAAAAATATGTATAATTAGCATAAAAAATGAAAGTGTCCATAAGCAATTTGTTCTATGGAGACTCAACAGCAGGTTCATGGGCTATTCATTTTAAACACTTAAGAGTAACATTTACATTCAATTTTGTTTTACAAATCCCTTTGGCAGCACTCAGAGTACATGACTAAACTTAAGTCATACATGACTTGACATGACACTCATACATGACTTAATGAAGTCATTCGGACTTGAAACTTTGCACACTGACTAGGGGGCCCCTGAGAAGCTACAGATTTCAATTTGGAGTCGTTTGGACCTCTCGGGAGTTGTGTCCATGGACCCACTGTGAAAATGAATGGTAGAAATGGTAAGTGGGACGGGCTCTAACTTTGCTCCCTGAGCTCCAACGGACCCCAAATTTCACATGGTGACACGTCAAGTGCCCCTTATCGACATACTAAGAGCACTAAGGCCTAGGATTTTTCATTATTTTCAACAGATCTCTCTGCCTATCATAGGAATCAATGAGACAGTCTCAAATGTAGGCCCATGTGCAACAGTGTATTCATCGGAGGCTTTAATACTTAGCAAGCCCCCAGGGCCTCCAAAATGTAGGACCTGACTCAGGGACCCCTGAGAAGCTATAGTTGTCGATTTGGAGTTGTTTGGACCTTTCTGAGTCGTGTCCACGGACCCGCTGTGAAAATACATGGTACAAATTGTACATGGGATGTGCTCTAACTTCGCTCCCTGATAAATTTCGCTCGGTTGCACATCTGGTGCCCCTCTATCACATACAAAGAGGGCAGACTTCTCCTGTGATTATTATTTTTTTCACCTTCAAAATACGCCATTTTAAGGGTGTGTGCGGGTACAGCGGCCACCAAACATGTGGCCTGTGAATTCACAAAGCGTAAATACCTATTTGGGAAAAATAGTTGGTTAGGGGGCAGATAGTGGGTGTGTGGGACTCTGGGGGCGTGGCACAAGCGGTCAGGGGGTCTCAGGGGTAATTTGGGAAAAACAGTTGGTTAGGGGGCAGAGAGTGGGTCTGTGGACAGCCCCGCCACCCCCTAGGGTGGTCAGGGGGTCTCACTGGTCAATTTGGTCAAAATAGTTGGTCAGGGGGCAGATAGTGGGTCTGTGGACAGCCCTGCCCCCACAGGGTGGTCAGGGGGTCTCACTGGTCAATTTGGGCAAAATCGTTGGTCAGGGGCAGATAGGTGATCTGAGAAAATTTAAGTGTTTTTGAATATTTCTGCAGGTATTGCTGAATAACAAGAAGCGATTTTCAGGTGGATCCAAATGCAAATGGTCCCGAACACACTGCTGCAAGTTACAATTCTGCAGTACACGTTTTAAAGTCTGAGGAATGACAAAACATTGAAGGTATAACAATTAATTCAGTTTTTAATTCCTTGAATTACGTCAATGTTTGCTTGCCTGGTCTACCATCTTGTTTAGGCCATGGCATTTTTGAGGGTATCCTTTCCTGTGATTTGGTCCTTTACCTGCAGTACTTCATTAAGCAGAAGAAATGGGTCACCTATTCAATTCTGAATAGACGTATTAAGCGATTCAAACGCAGTGCCTCTGATGCCTTGAGTAAGCCATGTGAGGTCAGCTCCAATGGGGTTAAGCTTTCTGGACAGGCAATTCAGAACTGGACTTCTCCCTGTGATTGTGTGTGACAAGGTGAAGGATCCACTGGATGATATTTGACTGTTGACCCTGCAGCTGAAAGACATTAAAGTCTGGCCCTCTGATCAGATTGTGGACAATGCGCTTTGAAAGTAAGCACAGTTACTTTAAAATATGTGCTAGGAACTTAAAACATTTCAAAAACCTCTGCCTCACTCTCTCTGAAAGACATCAAATGTCCCAGACATATCTGTCAGAAGGGTCAATGTGCCATCTAATTTTACAAGTTAAAGATAGCACAGCATTTTACCCAGAGCTGTATGGTGATTCTGACCAAAATGCAGTGAGGCAGTTTGGTTTCACAGAGAACAATACCAAAGTCTCAGCAGAAGTAATGTACAGAGGTATGTTATACAAAAAAGCCCAGTTCCTTGTGACAGATAATGTAGACTCAATGGAGTTTGGAGAACTTACACTTATTGTTCGTGGCATCCAATAGCAAATGTCCACATCTGCTCCCGAAGTAAAATATCCACCTTCAGCCCTCTTGAGGCAAAATCAGCAGGATTGTTGGCAGAATTTATATATCTCCACTGAGCCGCTTGGGATGCTCTCAAGATCTCAGACACTCTGTTGGCAACAAAACACTTAAATCTAGAGGACTCATTTTGAATATACTTTAGCACAGCAGTGCTGTCAGACCAAAACACAGAATCTTGTAATTCCATCCTTAGATCTCTTTTCCATAGCCTGTCCATCCGACTAGCAAGAGTGGCGGCTGTAAGTTCCATACGGGGACTGGTGGTAGATTTCACTGGTGCTACTCGAGCCTTACCCATCAAGAAGGCAGAATGTACAATGTTCTGACTAGTATGGAGAAGCAGGTAAGACACAACGCCATAGCCTTCCTCACTGGCATCCGAGAAATGATGTAACTGAGCTACTGTGACTTCTCCAAACTCTACAGGTTTCAAACATCTTTTGGTCTCAAATTTATCCAAGCCATGAAGATCTTCGAGCCAATTTCTCCATTTCTGTACATATTTGATGGGTATAATACTATCCCATCCAACCCTTTCTCTGCAAAGATCTTGAAGAATCTTCTTTGCAGAAAGAACTACTGGAGACAAAAATCCAAGAGGATCATATATGGCACTAACCACTGAAAGTATCCCTCTTCTGGTAAAAGGTCTGTCCTTTATTACTACCTTAAATCTGAAGGTGTCAGATTCGGCACACCACTGTACACCTAGTACTCTTTCCATGGGAAGCACATCATGCTTCAAGTCAAGGTCCTTTACCTCTTTCACCCTGTCTTCTTCTGGTATGGAATTCAGAACCTCTCGACTGTTGCTCATCCATTTGGTCAGATGGAATCCACCTTTAGCACACATTGCATGAAGCTCCTTGTATAGTTGGATAGCATCAGATTCTGTGGGCACTGAAGTAAGACAATCATCAACATAGAAGTGTTTCCGGATGACCTCTGCTGTCCTGCAATTAAACAAACTTCCATGGTCCTCTGCACATTTCCTAAGTGCATAATTAGAACAACTTGGGGATGAAGAAGCTCCGAACAGATGTACAACCATTCTGAATTCCTGCAAGTCTTTACTCAGATCACCATTTGACCACCACAGAAACCTCAAAAGGTCAGAATCCTCCACAGGAACCTTCACTTGATAAAACATGGATTCAATATCAGCCATTAAGGCGACAGACTCCATTCTGAATCCTGTAAAAACACTTATTAAAGAGCTTGTTAGGTCTGGTCCCTGAAGTAGTTGGCCATTCAATGACACTCCCTGAAATGAGGCACTACAGTCAAAAACAACCCTGATCTTTTTCTTTTTTGAATGGTAAACCCCATGATGAGGTATGTACCACACACCGACCATCATGCCTTTCAAGTTCCTCCACAGGTACCCTTTCCGCATATCCTTTGGAAATCACATCTTCCATAAAAGCAGTATAATCTGCTTGAAATGCAGAGTTTTTTCGGAATTTTCTTTGCAGACTCAAAGCCCACTGTTCTGCAACTATTTTATTATTTGGTAGGACCACATGTTTATGCTTGAGGGCAAACCAATGCAGTAATGGCCATCTATCAGTTTTACAGACTGAGATATGAGATCAATGAATTGATTGTCTTCTTTAGACATCCCTACCAATTCATCCAGATCATTTTCAGGGAAATCGGTTTTAAACTGTTGTTCCCAAAGCTTATCCAATTTTGAGACAGAGATCCTGTTAACAGTCACATGAGATTGGTCATTACAGCAAGTTCCATTCCTTTCCATTCCTTTAAGTGGTCCATTCACTGTCCATCCAAGTATGGTTCTTACCGCATATGGTCCATTCATTTGACTGCAAACAACCTGCCATGGCTTAAGTGCCTCTGGTACATTTGCTCCAATTAAAAGCTCAACTCCTGCTTCAATTGAGGGCAAGTGTATGCTATTTAAATAAGGCCATCGAACAAGATCACTCTGCATGGGAATATTGGATTTAGAAACTGGCATACTTTTCTGGGAATACACTTCAGGAAGTGAACAATAATGTGTCTGATCCAATCCAGCAACTTCTAGATCCTTGAGAACATAACTGGAAACCGATTTGTCTTGATTCATGGTTTTAAGCAGAATATTCCGTTTTTTGCCAGAAAGATTAAGCTTATTCATAAGACTCTCTGTGCAAAAGGTCGTTGAACTGCCTGGATCTAAAAAGGCATATGTTTCCACAATTTTGTTTCCATTCTTAGATTTAATACAAACTGGAAGAATGGACAAGGCACAAGCATCTTTACCGGCCCCAGTAAGACTACTGGACTGAAGAGAGATAAGAGCACTGCCCATTACTTGTTTTGGTTCCTCTATTTTATCTCGTTGAAAAACATGAAGGATGCTGGGATGTTTAGAGCCACACACACTGCATGTTATGCGCTTCTTACAATCTCTGCTAATATGGCCTGTACATAGACAGCCAAAACAGATTCCTTTCTTCTTCAAAAAGTCCATCTTCTCTTTATGGATTTTTTTAGCAAGCACAGTACAGGAATTCAAGAAATGTTCTTCGCCACAACAAAGACAGGATACACTTCCTTTATTGATTTTCCTAAGGTCTTCCATACCTGGTACAGTAACAGTACTAGCGAAACTACTTCCCTTAGTCTTGGAATGAATCATACTTCGACCTCCACCAAAGGGAGCCTCTAAGATGTTTCCAAACACAGGATCTGTCACAATTTTTACTTTCTTTTCTACAAAATTCACAATGTCTTTAAATGCTGCTGGTTCCTTATGTTTTTCCTGCAGATCACACGCCACTGCTCTTCATTTGTCTCTGAGCTTAAAGGGCAACTTTGAAAGAATTATTTGCATGTTAGTCGCCAAATTTAACTCTTTCATATAACGAACATCCTTGTGACGGATCTGCCATGAGTATTAGCAAATCACCACAAAAGAATGAGTCCATTGCCAAAAAACTAGGAGCGAAGCGGTCTTCAATTGTGACAGTTTATTAAATCTTGCTTACACAAGATAAGAAGTGATCGAACCTCATTAAAGAGGGAAGAAAAAAAGTTAAAGAAATTGTATTCCTCCAGATTACATCACAGGTAATATCCAGGGTTGACAGAAGACATAATTGGGCTTAGCCTCTCAAACTGACAGAGGACAAAATTCAACACCACCTTCCCCAGGATAAAATAAGTCACTCTCCTCTAGATAAACCATACACTGAATTTATAAGAATTGGCCAGCACCATGAAAACAAACAAAGGGGAAACAAACCCATACAACTGTTCACAACAATACCAACACAAACCTTGCAATAAACAGAATACATTTAACTAAATTTAGAGCCATGACTACATTTTAGTTAATGCAAAATAACTATATTAAACCAAAAATCACATTAATCAAGACATTAAATTTTCCTATGTCCCCTCTAATGCATCAAAGTTGGTACAGTCTCATTTCCTTTAGAATTCCCATAAAACAGATCAACTTCCTGTTTGAATCTCTTTGTCACTAGACTGGTCCATTCCCACAACACACCAGGTACCAAATATTTCAAGTCATCTTAATTATAAAATGAATTAACAATTTGAACCATGTTTTTACAAATCATATTTTAGCCAAAGAGAAATTTTTACCTGGTTTAATGTTCTAACCTTAAGCCAAATAACTAAGCCCATGCACGGACTTAGTATAATGAAAAATAAAAGATCTTAACCAAACCAATATAGTAATGTCCTTTTTATTCATAGGTTTTATGAACTTCCAGGAGAGCACCTTGTCCATATATGCTGAAGAGATTTTGAGTTCGTTTCCAAAATGTTCCTTAAGTAGGGTCTTAGCTTTCATATAACCCTGTGTGGAAGTCATGTGTTGACAACTTCGGACAAGTTCTCTAGGTTGACCTCGGGTATACTGCTCAAGAAAGTAGAAACAATCACCATAGTTGTTTGCTCTTCTTTCCACAACCTCCTCAAATGAACATATAAAGCATTGATATTGTAAAGGATCTCCATCAAAGAATAGAATATCTCTGTGAGGAAGTAATGAAATGTTACATTGTTTTACCAACATGGCAGTAATTTCATTTTGTTTTTCCATAAGACGCAATATATTTCCTTGTTCTCCATCAGTTCGTGATTGTCTTGAAACAGGTACATTGCTACTATGGTTACCGAGTAGCTGCCCATTCACAGATGCAGTTGGCTGAAATAGTGTTATGGACCTCGGTTGTTGCACAGGCTGAAACTGAGAATTACTTTCCTTATTTCTTGCACCTCCTGTTGAATTATTAACAGACAGAGACTGTGACTTGACATATGTGTCAACTTGAACTGATGCCACTGCCATTGAATTAGAGCAGATTGTTTCATCCTTTTCCTTTCTTGATTTACTTTCTACCAAATGCATGCTTTGTTCTGATGCAGCAGACCTATACACATTGGCTTTAGCCATAGACACAGCTATTTTAGTTTGAAGATCAATTTGTTCCTTTTTCTTTCTTAAGCGCTCCTCTTCTTCTTCCACAGCATGCTTCTGTTGCAGCATTTGCTGACTGGCTAATAAAGCCGCCACTTCAGCTTCAGCTTGAAGACGAGCAGATGAAGTAGATGATCTACTAGATCGTGAACCAGAAGAAGAGCTCCTTGATTTTTTGCTGAATACATTTGAAATACTATCTGTTGGTTTAATTTCATCCATGAAATGCTCACGCGTCAATGCATTACGTTCCGCACTTTGGTCCAGAATCCTTTGTAAATTTGCATCAGAAGGTTGCAGCAGCAGCCAACAAATCACTAGAAAGAGATTGCCCTTGAACCGCCATAATCATTGTTGGTATTCCATCTATTACTGAATGAGATGACAGAGGATTTTCATTGCTCTGTCCAGATGCTGCTGCTATAGGAATCAGTAAAGTTTTCATAGGGTTAAGATCAGACAGCCATTGCTCCACATCTTCTATAAACCCTTTGTTGAACCGAAAAACTGATTCATACCATTCATTTTGCTTTATTTGTTCCTCAGCGGGAAGTAAAGGAATCACACTCTCATGCAACAAAGTGACATCATCTCTCAACAGCTTCAGTGTTTCCAGCAAAAAACAAACATTGGATGAATTTTCATCATTTTGCATAAGCTCTTTCATTGAAGCAATCACATTTTTTACTTTATCCACTTTGGATTTACGGTCCTTTGTAGTGATTTAATCTTTAACTCCCAAGCCTTTGCGGTGAGCTTACGCTCCCTTTTACTCTCTGTAAGCGTAACAGCCTCATCTTCCTCCATTTTCACTCATCAAACAACTTTAGCGACACATACAACTTTCAAGGCAATCCATTCAATCGCGACACACAATTGTACATATCCCAGCCTGCGTGTAACACACTTGACATAAACTACGCACTTTCCAATCCACCGTAGTTTATCCAAACAAACGGATCCGCGCTCCACATCAAACACAACCAAAGTAGCGTCTCCAATAGACAACCAGCAAGCAGATAAATAATAATCTGATTCACATACCGGTCCAAGTGCTGTGCCTTGTCCGTTTCCTCTTGCAATCCACAAGTGCGTTCCAATGCAGGCTTGAATGTAATATCCTTGAAAACAAGCGCCGTTTTCTGTTGACTAATGTTCGCGGCATCCAATAGCCACGAAGAGGCTATGTAGCGGGATGGCTCGTGACTCGCTCGCACTCGGTCGACATATCGTTATGAAAAACAATAGACTGATGATCTTCCTTGATTTCGCCTTTATTTTAGCTTGACATATGCAGACATGATTTCTTGAAGGCAATACGGTCAACAGAAAGTTGGCTCCCGCAGCTTGCCCCTTCCAAACACACAGCCACAAACAATCCACAAAAGGAAATAATATAAGAAATGGAAGTGATCACCTGTGCACCCGTGACAGTGAATAACCAATAATAAATAATGCTCCAACACTTATTCTGATAAAAGATTAAGTTGTTCATTTTCTGCTGAGAACATTTGGAGCGGAGTTCATTCCTGAGTACCATGTGCATGAATTGAAAAACAAGAGTGAAATAATGCAATGTGTGAACATCAGTGACCTGGCAGATTTCTATCCTTTACCATCATATATGATAAATGAGAAACTGGTGATTCAATTGAAGCATAGCATGTTGTCACACTGAATGAGACTGAGGACCAGGACCTGTTTTTCATACAGGTGGTTTAATCATTTTTCTTGTTGTTTTGGTTCAGGGATGAATCAGGGCTGAACACTCAAATATTAGCAGTGGTGTTGCTGCTTCATTACCAGACCTCCCAGTCACAACTAAAACATCTCTTGGAGTGGAAACACCAGCAGATTTAACATTTCTTGAGGAATCTGATCTGGTTGCTGTACTGAAGCCCATTCAAGCCAGAAAATGTATTTTGGCTTTGAAGGAGACTGAAGTCCATGTTTTTGTTACATATTTGATACATAGTTATTTTATTGTTTGAAATTGTTGGTCTTTCTAAACACTCGTATTCCGTTTGCTCAGTGTTACATGGTGGAAGTGAAGGGATTTATTAAGGAAAACGGGAAACATGGGAAATTATTATTATGTAGGTCCTTTTGAAGTGTTAGGGGTACAACATGTTAATATTGTGTAAGTAATCTCATTTCTAAAAGAAAAGATAATTTATAAATTAAATCCTCGTGACTGAATGGGGATGTCATGTGCAGACTTTCATGGTGGAATTTAATTATAATAATATATTTTAATATAAAGTTGTCTATGCTTTTGAAACACACTGTCTACTGCAGAAGTGAAGAGTTCCAGATGAAGAATGTCAAATAAATATTAACCCTTGTGTGCTGTTCGGGCTGTTTTCAGCCACTAGGGTGTTTTTTTTAGTTGTTTTTTGGCCATAACTTTCTCTGTGTTTCAGCTAATGGAATGATTTTTGGTGACAAATCTTATTTTCACACATATTTTAGGAAAATGTTTTGAAAATTTTCAAAAACTCAACAGTACACTGTGGGCAAATTCACTACCCTTTCGTTATGTTCGTGGCTGAAAACAGCCACTACTTTAAACTGCTGTAAAAATTTATCAGATAAATATTTTTTTTTTTTTTTGCATAAATCTATTAATCAACCTCAGTCCTGTTCAAAACTACTAAATGTTTAAAAAAATTCAGGATTTTAACTCTTTAATTGCCAAATTCATAAATGATGTCACTGATTTGGGGAAAAAAAATACAAAATGACGTATTTTCAATATAAAATGTGATTGTGGACTGGATTTTTTTTACCTTTTATCACAGTCTTGGACATGTCAAAGATTAGAAACAACATTGGTTTCGATGCATTGTTAGTTTTTGTGCAGCATCAGATTTTAACTTTTTCTCCCTCATTTACTGTTCGTGGCTGTTTTTGCCCCATTGACTTCCATTATAACCACATTTTTTGATTGCAAAGCCATGACACCATATAGTCATGCATTTTTGATTGCTGGTGGTTTTCCCTGTTGGGAAGAGGTAAAATTTGTAATTTTTACTGTTGATAACCACGTGGCACCATTAACCCTTTAGAGAGGCCTGTGCAAAAAAAAGCTTAGTTTCTGGCTTTTACATGGAGTTATATGGAGTATAATAGCATATTAAAGTGTGTGTGTGGGTGTGTGTGGGTGCGTGTTGGTGTGTGTGTGGGTGTGTGTTGGTGTGTGTGTTGGTGTGTGTGTGTGTGTGTGAGAGAGAGAGAGAGAGAGAGAGAGAGAGAGAGAGTGTGTGTGAGAACTCACCTTGTTATTTTTTAGTATTTTTGAAGCTGCACGTGACAATGAGAATAATCATGCAAACATTGTCAAAACACAAACAGTATCTTCTAAATTTATCTCTAACAAGCACATGAATTCAAGTAAAATTTAACAGGAATAGGATGCATGTAGTAACAAATGTGTAATGGCACATACCTTGTCTAGATTGTCGACACCTCCCTTGCAACGGTTGTAATCTGCGATTATCTCTGGCTTCTTTTTTGGTCCCTCTGTCTTTTACATGGAGTTATATGGAGTATAATAGCATATTAAAGTGTGTGTGTGGGTGTGTGTGGGTGTGTGTGGGTGCGTGTTGGTGTGTGTGTGGGTGTGTGTGTGTGTGTGTGTGTGTGTGTGTGTGTGTGTGAGAGAGAGAGAGAGAGAGAGAGAGAGAGAGAGAGATTGTGAGAACTCACCTTGTTATTTTTTAGTATTTTTGAAGCTGCACATGACAATGAGAATAATCATGCAAACATTGTCAAAACACAAACAGTATCTTCTAAATTTATCTCTAACAAGCACATGAATTCAAGTAAAATTAACAGGAATAGGATGCATGTAGTAACAAATGTGTAATGGCACATACCTTGTCTAGATTGTCGACACCTTATCATCTCTAAAACTTCACTACAAGTCAAGCCCTTTCTCATGTTGCTTGCTGCTCTTCTGACCATCAAATGACCAGCAGGCTTGCATGCAAGTGTTTAAATCCACTTGCTTTGTTTTTGATTACTCTGCATTTCTCACCATCAAAAGGCACTTTGTTTTTGTTTACTCCATGTAGTTTTGAGAGCTGAGGTGCATGTTTTGATTTTCTCAGACGCAACAAGGTGAGTTCTCACACACTCTCTCTCTCTCTCTCACACACACACACACCCATACACACCCACACACACCCACACACACACTTTAATATGCTATTATACTCCATATAACTCCATGTAAAAGACGCCAGAAAGAAAAAAAGAAGCCAGAGATAATCGCAGATTACAACCGCTGCAAGGGAGGTGTCGACAATCTAGACAAGGTATGTGCCATTACACATTTGTTACTACATGCATCCTATTCCTGTTAAATTTTACTTGAATTCATGTGCTTGTTAGAGATAAATTTAGAAGATACTGTTTGTGTTTTGACAATGTTTGCCTGATTATTCTCATTGTCATGTGCAGCTTCAAAAATACTAAAAATAACAAGGTGAGTTCTCACACACACTCTCTCTCTCTCTCTCTCTCTCTCACACACATACACACACCCACACACACACCAACACACACCCACACACCCACACACACCCACACACCCACACACACCCACACACACACTTTAATATGCTATTATACTCCATATAACTCCATGTAAAAGCCAGAAACTAAGCTTTTTTTTGCACAGGCCTCTCTAAAGGGTTAATGATGCCACGTGGTTATCAACAGTAAAAATTACAAATTTTACCTCTTCCCAACAGGGAAAACCACAAACAATCAAAAATGCATGACTATATGGTGTCATGGCTTTGCAATCAAAAAATGTGGTTATAATGGAAGTCAATGGGGCAAAAACAGCCACGAACAGTAAATGAGGGAGAAAAAGTTAAAATCTGATGCTGCACAAAAACTAACAATGCATCGAAACCAATGTTGTTTCTAATCTTTGACATGTCCAAGACTGTGATAAAAGGTAAAAAAAATCCAGTCCACAATCACATTTTATATTGAAAAATAAAATATAATAAAATATTTATTAATCTTCGCTGTGAAACCTCTGTGAGATCTACCAGACTATCACTTATGAGCAATTGTCTGGTTCCCTTTCGTCGTTCCGCATTTGGACTATCATCTTTCGCAGTGAAAGCCACTAATCAATGGAATGCCCTACCAGAGGACATAAAAGGGTGTAAAGCTCATGGTTTTTTAAATTGAAGTTAAAATCCTTTTTAATACGGAACCAATTATGTAACCATTGAGATTGTTGTAGTTAAATTGTTTGATTTATTAATGTTTTTCTATGGCCTTGACAGTATGTGTGTATGTATGTATTGTATGTGAATATAGGTATTGTTTGTGTAATGTTTTGTTAGCTTTGTCTCGTTTGGGGGACTACGGATGAAAAATAGCCTCTGGCTAAATCCGGTACAATACATGAAATGGACATTTTATGTAAAAAATTGTGCATGGTCCCTACTTAAATAAATAAATGAAAAAAAAAAATGAAAAAAAAAATACGTCATTTTGTGTTTTTTTCCCCCCCAAATCAGTGACATCATTTATGAATTTGGCAATTAAAGAGTTAAAATCCTGAATTTTTTTTAAAAATTTAGTAGTTTTGAACAGGACTGAGGTTGATTAATAGATTTATGCAAAAAAAAAAAAATTTAAATATATTTATCTGATAAATTTTTACAGCAGTTTAAAGTAGTGGCTGTTTTCAGCCACGAACATAACGAAAGGGTAGTGAATTTGAACAATGCACAAGGGTTAAAATAACAATTCCTTTAACAATTATAAGTGCAAAACACATAATTTATAAATACATTGTAGTCTATATGCATCGTTGACATATGAGCAAACAGAATATGAGTGTTAAAAAAGACCAAAAAAATAACTCCAGTTGTTACAGGACAACGAATGCCATATCAAACATATGTAACCTGATTTTGTCTTGATTACGGTTTGCAAACCCTTAAATAAATAATAAATGTATTATTCAACTATATAGCAACAGAGAAAGCATTAAAAGCACAAGATTACATGTTTACTGATGGTGGCACCTGGTGGTCAAGGTTGGTAAGGTTGCTTGTTCCGTCACAAGACTCGTTCAATCAAGAGGGATCAGTGCCTAGAAGAGGTGATGATAGAAATCCAGAGAAACAGCTTTTGCTCATGTAGTCTAGGGCATATATACGTCATATGCCCTCCTATCTGTTTTAGGATTTTGCGTATGCCCGCCAGAAATAAGTGATGATACGTGTGGCCGCCAGAACAGCGAGTAGGCTTTTGACCCGGAAGTTCAATCTAATAACGCGATGCCGCAGCGCGGTTCAGTTAATCGTGTTTTATGTTATTTTTTTAAATACACAGAGATGCACTGGGGAGCACTGCAAGACAGACAGTCGGACTGAGCTGATCCACCAATCAGAACGTTCATTTCAGACGCGATTCAATATTTGCTAACCAATCAAATCTTCCGTTTCAGTAAGGGGCGGGACATTTCCACCCCTGTTAGTTTTTGATGCTCTCTTATTATCTTTCTGTCGGTGCTGCCTTTTTCTCGTGATATCAAATAAGTAACATTTATATTTCTAAATAGGAAAACAATTTCACTCTACACAGAAAAGCACATAATAGTAGGCTACACAAATAAAACAAATAACCATTTTTATGTAGGCTATATATGGTAATACAAGCTAACATGTTTACGTGAACATTACTACTCATATTAGCTACAATGCTGAACAGTTTATTGTGTATTATGAATTAGTTTATTAGTTAGAGTAATAACAAAGTATTAACAATGTTCATATTAGCGTAATAAAAGGAACATTAATGACACCTATTCATTTAAATACATATTTAGCATGAAGTTACTATAACATTGTTCTTAGCAGTTACTCTACACCATGCCAGCAAGAAACTTTCCCTGATATACATTTTGTAAGTTTATGTGGGACTATAATTACAACAGTCCCAATTTTAATGGAAAAACCATTTTTACACGTTTTTCCACTTCCTCTCTGATCCCACACGGCGGTGCTCAAGGCTGGAAACAGGCGCATGCTGATTTTATTGAGAAAAAAACTGATTTTGAGGTCAGAAAGTACATTTTTTGTCCAAGACTATATTTTGTTTAAAACGAATACTATTACAGATAAAATCATATGACTTATGTTAGATTAAATTGTAGTTTCTCTGGCAAATTGTGATACATTTCCCCTGCTAATTTTAAAGCACTGTGCTAATACAGCTAGCTAAACAATGGCAGGAGTGGGGTGGGTTGCAACACCTTTACAAAGTGATTAGATTTAAAGATAAACACAATTTAGCTGATTTATGAGCCTTTTTTGCTTGTGAGGACCAGCTAAAAGGTCCTCACAAGTCTATTTTCTCAACTTTTACTATATTTGTGAGAACATTTTCAAATATGTGGCACTCACAAGTATAGCTAAACCTGCCCACACACACACACACACACACTAAAAATATATAGTTCATTGTTTTTCATGATACCTAATGCATTAACTAATGTTAAAGACATGAAAACATTTTATAAAATTCTACCAAAATTACAATAAAATTACATTAAGTATGAATTGTTAACATTTATTTGTATTGAAAACAGTTATTAATAGTTTTGTTGTCAAAATCAAAAGGTCATTGTGACATACTGGCAACCAGTAAAAACCACGAGAGCATCACACACAGCAGAGATACATTCAAAAATGAGACAAATATCCAATACAAGCTCTAAAACTGCTCCGGTGAGAAATCATTAATATTTATGATTGTTTACTGCCTTTGGCGTCTTGTAACACAAATCGTTAATTATTAAGCAAATGCGTGATGATGCGGTGCTGTTATTGAAGGTTAAACAATTACATCTGTGATTAGTGGTATTGTGACTAATATTAATCTGATTTAAATTAGGATCCTCACAGATTAGCGCTGGGATGAGTGACTGATGAAGTATTGAGAGCACCTAGAGACCTGCATGTTTGATTGAAACCGAGAGCGCTCATGTTGAAGGGAGTGAAGCTAAAAGTCTAACAGTCTCTATAGCTCAACACAACGTCTGATTGTCACGACTCACTTGCATGTTTATTTGTTTTTTAATCCTTTTTTATACCCATTAGCAGCTTCTTAATCCTCTTCTTGCTATTACTACCATAACGACTCTAGAAAATGGGCAGCTTAATATTCATACACGTGTAATTCTTACACATTTTTAAAACCAAACCGGCATATTCATCTGAATTACAGCATGTCTGAAAGTTTAGACAATAACAACTCACCCTCCAGAGGCCATTCTGTCATGCATCAATGGCTGAGAAAGCATTCATTCATTAGAATCCCTGCCTGCTGCAAAAAAGATCGGCCCTAAATCTAGTCACGATCGGCCAATCGCCGTTCATGGATTTAAGATGAATATCGGCCAATTCCGATCAATCGGTGCACCCCTAGTTTGGACTCAAATTTCTGGCACCCATTCACTTTCCTGTCATTGTCCTGGAAGTGACTGTGGATTCTCTGGGCGTGTGCGCGCTTTGCCTGTCTGATGGCCCGGGACAATTTCACCCTCACTGTTCTTAGGGCCGCCTTGTCGCCTGCTCTGAAGGCAATCGACGTTAAAAGTATCGGCAGAACAGAGTACTGACGCAATTCTGTACATGCATGCCATATGAGTACAGCCGACTGCTTTCAAACGCTCACATGTGTATGTCTGCGCGTGTGCGCTCGTGTATTTTAATGTAAATACAGCTGCTGTTGTACTGTGCTGCATGAGGGTACAATACGAGTAAGAGATGAAAGGACAATAATCTTATACCTCAAAATATCCAATCTATAAATGCTTCCTAACAGACCTGCTGCTCTCTGTTATATTGTTAATATAACAATTTTAATTAAATAGAAATAAATACTCAATTAAAATTAAAAATTATTATAACCTTGCTACACCTGTTTCTACTGGGATTAGCCTATTTAAGCCATCCGATCCTTATAAAGGGGGAGCTCTCTTCCTTTCTTCCTGCATAGCGCCTCAGAAGCTGAACAAGTGTTGTTTTTTTTATTTAACCCCTAGAATGAATAAATCTCTAAAAAAATCATGTGTATATCTGTAATGAGGATATATGTGATTATACAACATTATGATCCAATGATCAGAGTTAAATGAGACAAAGATTCAAAGAACACAAGATAGATTCAGAGATCACAAAGACACAGAAACTCCTCCCTCATACAACACTCACCAGGAAGTGACTGCCTCATTTCTCTCTTTGCTGTCGTACTGACTCTTCTGTGAATATTTGGATCAATGATCAGTGCAGAACTAAGGGAAACACTTTCAGAAAGGATTTTTGTGAAGTTAGTTTCAGAGTAGACAGCAGATCTTTGGTGATTCTTGAAAGCAACATTCAGAAAGTGAAAGTAAAGTTCAGATCGTCTTTTAGAAACAGTTCAAATGGCTTCTCTATCTGTGGAGGATCTCTCTTGTCCCGTGTGTTGTGAAATCTACAAGGATCCTGTTGTTCTGTCGTGTAGTCACAGTTTGTGTAAAGAGTGTCTTCAACAGTTCTGGAAAACCAAGAGAACTCAGGAGTGTCCCATCTGCAGGAGAAGATCTTCAAGAGATAAACCTCCTCATAATCTGGTGTTGAAGAATTTATGTGATTCATTCCTAAAGGAGAGATCAGAGTGTGAGGAGATCTGCAGTTTACACAGAGAGAAACTCAAACTCTTCTGTCTGGATGATAAACAGCTGGTGTGTTTCGTGTGCAGAGATTCACAAAAACACACCAACCACAAATTTCTCCCCATCTGTGAAGTTCTTCCATCTTACAAGGTACTACATTTTTTCTTGAGTCATCCAAGGATAAAACATGTATGTAATTTATCTGCACTCTTTATGATCAAAAATAAAAAAGTCTCAACTTTATGAGAATAAACCCTCAGATCCTTCATCAGACATCTGCAGTGTTGCCAGACTGGGCGGGTTCCTTCCCAATTGGGCTACTTTCTATAGATTTGTGTGGGGAAAAATGTGCTTGTGCGTGTGGTCAAAATTTGGGATGCTTTGGAATGATTTTGGTGGGTTTTTAAAATGATAAAATTAAGAGTTTCCATTGCCCATGCAACTAAAATAAAGAAAATGGTCTGGTCTGCACTTATATAGCGCATTTGTTTTTAACCTTAGCGGTTACCAAAGTGCTTTACACTGTGTCCCATTTACCATTTCTCACACACACTCACACACATACACTAATGACGACAGAGTTGCCAGGCAAGGTGCTAGCCTGCCATTGGGAGCAACTTGGGGTTTAGTGTCCTGCCCAAGGACACTTCGGCATGTGGGCCGGGATTTGAACCGCCAACTGTGATTAGTGGCGCACCCGCTCTACCACCTGAGCTACAGCCGACCCCAGAAAACATGTCCCAGATATCAAGTGGTGGTTAATGCCAGGACTTATCTGTGTCTAACTTATTAAAAACTAACTTATCTGTTAGTTTTTTTTTTGAGAAATTGTATGTTTCTTTATATGTGTGAATAAAGAAAAATGGGTAAAGAGGCACTTACAAGGGAAGTGAATGGTGTCAAGGTTTGGAGGGTTTAAAGTCAGAAATGTACTTACTTTTGGGTCTGGGTATCTCAGCGAGTAAAGACGATGACTATCACACCTGGAGTTGCGAGTTCGAATCAAGGGCGTGCTGAGTGATTCCAGTCAGGTCTCCTAAGCAACCAAATTGGCCGGGTTGCTAGGCAAGGTAGTGTTGGACCTCATGTGGTCAGATACAAGACAAAGGCATGCCTAACACAGTCGTAAAGCCTTACTGAGGCCTACAAACACTGTCATAAATCTAACTGATAAAAACCGTGCCAAAATCAAACAAAGGGAGTACAAAACAAACGACAACTCCCATGAAGCCTTGCTCACTTTACACCTATGTGTGAAATTCCAAAGGATCGAACTGTCAACTCTTATTGGATAAGGTACACGACAGAACGACCCTCAACTTTGCATGCCGGACATAGACACAGCTCATCGCTGCTCTCAGGTGTAGCCTCGTTGCACAAGGAATTAACGTACAACTTAAAACTGTGGCCATACAATCTCCATCTCACTGGACGAGTTGAGATCACTCTGTGTTCCACTGAACACTCAAACAGATCTGAAGGAGACAGCCGAGCAATCCACATCTTCATCTGTTTGCCTGCAGAAGTGAAGATAGAAGATTTCTCTTCCCTCTTCAATCAAGTTGACGTCGCTGATTTCTCCGCCAGCCTGCCGACAGAGCGAGGAATCGGCCTCCTGTCAACACTCCATCCTCAAGGAACCGAGTCGGAGTCAAATGATGGATGAACACACATTCTACCTGCATCCTCACGCGGTTCAAGTAAGAGGTCACGTCTGGGCAGAGATAGAATATTTTAGTGTGTTATTCTTGTGTATCAAGGTTATTGCTTGTACAGTTTATGGGCTGCCGAGTCCGGTCAATGCTGTTAATAATACTCATGGTATTACTGTAACGTACTGTTATCACAAATGAGATTTGCTGTGTTGTAATCCAACCACGTTGGACTGTTGTGTATTTCCGCCATCGGCACACTGAGTTTATCCATTAAAGAGTCAAAGACCGTGAGACGGTTTACGAGCCGGTTTATTATGAGTGATAAACTAACAGCTGTTATTCTCTCCCACGATCGCGAAACCGGCTGCGGTGCCGGCACTTTATTCTCTCTCTCTCTCTCGTACTAACCACACACACACACACACGACCCTCACAAACATACCACATACATTTGACTAGTAGATAACTTGGTGATAGAGCTCAGCTTTGTCCCTAATTTATCGTGCAAGCGGAGACACGCGGTAAACAGGCAGACGCCATTAAACCAGCTTCTCTCCGCCCACATCCGCGGCCAAATTCTCTGGCCAGAAATCTCACGTGATGTACTCTCCATGAGAGTCACGTCCACCATTTTAATGTGCGTCACTCCTTGCACACACACACAAACACACACAAACACAATTATTAATTTTTGTTGTAATACACATTATGTCACAAATGCTGTTGATTGAGTTTAACTTGTATGTATTTATTCTGAAAGTGCTCCATGATTTATAACAGATATCTGATCATCTGAGTGTTAGATGACATGAAGCGATGGCTTGAGATTATTTACATTGAAATCATGAACTGAGTTTTTATGAGAGTCAGCAACTGCACAAGATGAGCCTGAACTAATTTTTACTCAAACTAACACTTAAAATGGTTGTTGTTCTTAAATGTGTAAATGTTGTCAGTCAAATAGAGTCACAAACACTTTATTAGGAACACCTGCACACCTACTTACTCATGTGATTATATAATCAGCCAATCGTGTGGCAGCAGTGTATAAATCATGCAGATGCAGGTCAGGAGCTCAGTTAGGATCATAGTGTTCCTAATAAAGTGCTCTGTCAGTATATGTCCTGCTATAGGGGTGTCCCGTGTGTGTATTGGAGATCTCAATCTTTATGCAGCTGATGCATGTCATTGACTATCTGTGAATGAAAACTTTAATCATCCGGTCTTTAGCTTTTATTTATGTACCTCCTTTAAACACTGATCGATCGTTCTCTATTCCCTATAGCAGACTATTGATTTAATTTCTCTCTCTTTCACCCTGTTATGCAGTTTTGAGTTTGAAGACTCGGTCGATCCCTGGACGAGGATCTGCTGACGACACACTCACTTTGAATTATTGATATTTTAAACAAAACTTCATTTCTTTAAAGAAATTATAATTCAAGATTCTTCCAAATTAATTACAGTTTTCAAGGATTTCAGCCTCACAAAAATATCTAAATGTATTTTTAATGACAAAAACAATATACATCATATAATCGACCTCATGAACATATTCTTATCATCTCTCAGCAGCTTCAGTTTCACAGATTTTCACTTTGTTGAATTGCAGGAGGAACTCAATACAACACTGAAGTCTTTACAAGAGAAACTCAAACACACTGAAATCATTAAAGGAGAGTTTGATGAAGCAGTTCAACACATCAAGGTGAGGATACAGATGAAGAATCAAACACATTTGGTGATAAATGATGTGATGTGTGTGAATGCAGAACTGATTGAAGTGAATTTGATGTGATTTCAGACTCAAGTTGAGCACACAGAGCGTCAGATTAAAGAGCAGTTTAAGAAGCTTCATGAGTTTCTCCGAGATGAAGAAGAAGCTACAATCACTTCACTGAGAGAGGAAGAGGAGCAGAAGAGTCAGATGATGAAGAAGAAGCTTGAGGAGATGAACACACACATCTCAGCTCTTTCACACACCATCAAACACATGGAGGAAATGATGAAATCCAATGACGATGTGTCATTTCTAAAGGTGAACGTCAAACTCTCATCATTGATTTCTGCTCTTATTGATCATTGATCATTGATCAAGTGTTTTTTTGTCTTTTGCAGAACTTTAAGGTGACAATGGAAAGGTAAGTGTGTCCTCTCTATGGTTGTGAAGTGAAAGTCACTGCAGTACTGACTCCTGAATGTTCTTCCAGAGCCCAGATCTCACAGCCGGGTCCACAGATGACTTCTGGAGCTCTCATTCATGTGCCACATTACTTGGGCAACCTGACATTCAGAGTCTGGAAGAAGATGCAAGACATTGTCCACAAGAGTGAGTCTATAAAACCAGGGGTGGATCTAGGGGAGGGGACACAGGGGCAGATCTATGGGAGGGGACACAGGGGCGTATCTAGGGGAGGGGACACAGGGGCAGATCTATGGGAGGGGACACAGGGGCGGATCTAGGGGAGGGGACACAGAGGCGGATCTATGGGAGGGGACACAGGGGCGGATCTATGGGAGGGGACACAGGGGCGATCTAGGGAGGGGACACAGGGGCATATCTAGGGATCCGCCCTCTGTCCCTCCCCTAGATCTGCCCCTGTGTCCCCTCCTTTCATCAACTCTTTTGATGAAAAAGCGTTTATTAAATGTTTGTTTATTACGTGCTGGTGTTTATTAATATGTTTGATTTAGTCTATGTGAAAGGTGACTGGTTAGAAGACTCTTGGATAGGGCAGGTGAATATTTTATAACCAAAGTGTAATGAATTAACATAACTTTACATTTACATATAATAAATTGTACTTTTCTGCCAAGGATCTCTCATTGTCCTTCATACCTTGTAATAAACTTTTAATTGTAAATCCTGTAGGTCAATTAAAAACTGTATAGAAAATTAAAGGCAAAAACAACTTTTTGTTATCACGAGAAAACGACACAGAAAAATAATAATAACGCACCCCTCTTTGAGCTTCAGTAATTTTCTCTCTTCAATAAAGTAATGCGGTACCAACATTGGCCAGCAGGTGCCGCTATCAGTAAACATGTAATCTTGTGCTTTTAATGCTCTCACAGATGTCATGTGCAGACTTTCATGCTGGAATTTAATTATAATAATATATTTTAATATAAAGTTGTCTATGCTTTTGAAACACACTGTCGACTGCAGAAGTGAAGAGAAAAAAATTTAAAGAGAGAAAAAAAACATTTTTAAAAAGAGAAAAACATATTTTTGACTTATTTCAAGAACTGAGAGACAAATAATTTTTTGTTTGTTTGTTTGTTTTTCACATTGTGGTTCGGGGCTTCTGTATCTGTGCAACCTGAACTTAATTATTAAATCTATTATTAGGATAAAAAACAAAAACACACACACGACCTAGATACAGTGCCACGACTGAAACAGGACGCAGGTGTCCCGGCATGCATCTTTGAAACCTGAAGCTCTTATTAACTTGACCCAGTGTGTAAAAACGTGCCAGTCCTCCGTGAGACACTGAAGAAACAGCGAGACGCGGTGCAGCATGTATGAACGATCATCCCATCCCTAACCTGAACCCCTCTAAGAGCGCATGTGCCCATCATGTCACCCCTCAAACATTTCAAATTGATACTTTGTTTTTGTGTATATTCAGAATATGTCACAGTATGTAACAATTGTTTCTCTCATCAGCTCCTGTGATTCTGGATCCAAACACCGCAAATCCACATCTGATCCTGTCTGATGATCTGACCAGTGTGAGACTCAGCAGCGACAATCAACAGATTCCTGATAATCCAGAGAGATTTAACTGTTATGAGTGTGTTCTGGGTTCAGAGTGTTTTAATTCAGGAACACACTGTTGGGATGTGGATGTTAAACACAATAAACTCTGGATTATTGGAGTAACTACAGCATCAAACCAGAGGAAGGGAAGAGTTTTCTTCAGCACTGATGTCTGGAGTGTGCAGTATAATGAGTTTAGATTATCCTCACTATACATCAACAATCCCTCCCCTGTGTTTCATGTCACACAATATCTTGAGTGTCTGAGAGTTCATCTGGATTATGACGGAGGAAAAGTGTCATTCTCTGATCCTGTAACTAACACACATCTACACACATTCACACACACATTTACACACACTCTCTTGCCATTCTTCTGTAGTTTTGATTTCACTCCTCTGAGGACTTTACCAGTTAAACTGATGGTGACAGAAAATCACAGTTCTGACTGATTGTGATTATCAATGATAAAATAAGAGAATTTAAGTGAAATCATTGTGAATTGTGAAACACTATGAATTGTTGATCTTTGTAAAGGACTGATATGAGGTGATTTTAGACTTTATTATCAGAACTTGTTCTTTCAGTTTTCTGTTTTCTTTACATTATTTCATGTCTTATGAATGTATATTCTGATGTATAATAACCAATAATCATAATTATTTAGGCGTGATCAAGGTTAGATTGAATTGTTTTATGTCTTGATACACACCGCTTGATGACAATATGAGACAATTTAAGATGAAATAAAATCATGAAATCCTCAAAATTCAGAGTTTTTCTTACAGTAACAGTCATTATACAAAAGTATTATATTGTGTTTTACAGTACGTGGAAATGAACAACTTCATCAATAAGACAAAAGTGCCTTACATATTTATTGTTGTGTTTCTCATGTTAGTTCTCAGTGTCCGTGGAGGCGTGAAGAGAAGCACACAACAAATAGAATCTGTTCAGGAATTTCACTTTACTGATTAAGACATAGCGAACTTACATAACGGGGGTTTTATGCTCTTGCCCAGCGCTGATGGGTTTATGTACAACCATCCGCACCGGAGCCTACGAGCATACTGATGCTAAATGTAAACAAGCAGAACTAATCCCTACGTAATGACGTAGCCACATCTGATTGGCTAATAAGAGCACATGGTGTATACATGAAATAACCGTAACAAACAATGTATACTGAACTAACACCATAACAAACAATGTATTCTATACTAACACTATAACACCACCCCCCTCTTAGCTCTGCAGTGTCCCTTCTGCACGACTGAGGGTTAACAGTTAACTTTTTGTTGTCTTCTATTTTCTTCTTTAGTCCATATAATCGACTTGGGGCTCGAACAAGTCAGCCCCCTTTTGTCTTCGTCCCCTCTTTTCCACTGGGATTAGGGTCACCGTTAGAGTCCGTTACAGGAAGGGTTAGAGGCTCTTCCGACACAGAGTTGTCAGAAGATGACAAGTTTGGTGCTTCTGCCCCTGTGGCAACAGGTACCTGAGCAGTTATTGGAACCAGGGAGCCTTCCTCGGTGCAGGTATATTTGTGTTGCAGACGCTGCATCCAGGCAGGTATGTGGTCACTTAGATAGGGTTGTAAGCGATCATGATGCAGTACTTTCTCACCTCGTCTGTCCCTGACTCAGTAGAGCACTGGTCCAAGCCGTGCTGTGACGACCAATGGCCCTTGTCATGGGGGTTGGAGTTTTGGACTGTAACCCTTTCTCCTGTTACTGACCCTCACTGATACAAGATCACCTACTTGATAGGACTTCTCTCTGGCTCGTAAGTCATAGACCTTTTTCTGGCGAGTCTGAGCGAAGCGCAAGTTCTGGCGCGCTACTTGATGAGCCTGCTGCAGATTAGCTTGCAGTTCTTGGACAAACTCAGGTGTACCTTTGGCTTCCCTGGTAACCTCAGCCGTCCTTAGCCAGATGTCATGTGGCTGGAAAACTTCTCGCCCCAACATCAGCTGATTTGGTGTGAAGCCTGTCGCTGAATGCACAGTGCTCCTGTACGCTGCAGTGAGTAAGGGAAGATGTTCATCCCAATTTCGTTGACTTTGGTCCACATAACACTGTATCATCTGCAAGAGCGTTCTATTGAACCTTTCCACTTGCCCGTTGGAAGCTGGATGATATGGTGTGGTCCAGGTCTTAGTTACTTGTAACAGGCGACAAACCTCTGTGAACAGCGAACTCTCAAAGTTCCGTCCTTGGTCCGTGTGAATCTCGAGGGGAGCCCCAAAGCGTGATATGAAGTCAAACACCAAACTCTTTGCTGATGTCTCAGCTCCTTGTTCAGGGACAGGAAATGCCTCTACCCAGCGGGTAAACTGATCGATTATAACTAGAATGTACCTGTTGCCTGACTTGGATTCAGGGAATGGTCCTAGGACATCAAGGTGGAGTCTGTCCATAGGTGCTCCAGCCTGCTAGTTCTGGAGCCTGGCCCTCCCCATTGGACTGGTTGTTTTACAGGAACTACACTGTGGGCACTTCTTGACGAAAAGGCATACATCGTTCCCCATATTGTACCATTGGTAACACCTGCGGAGACGCATAAGCGTCTTCTCCTCCCCTGCATGACCCGCTTGTGCTGGATTGTGATGGGATTGGAGAACCTCATTCTTCAGGGAAACAGGAACAAGTAAGCACAGAGATGACATACCTCCATTTACATCCTCCCACCGGTAATAGAGGACCCCATCTCGTATCTCTACTTGAGACCAACACAGCCAGTACTTGCGAACCGCTGGGCTCTGCATCATGACCTCTTCCTTAGCAGGTAAAGAGCCATCAGACATCCATTTATGGAGAATTGAAAGGTCTGGGTCAGCTAACTGTTCTTTCCTGAGACTTTCTGGACTTAGCGGTTGCAGCCAGTTTGAGGAAAGACCTGAGTTGTCATCACTACTTCATTAAGGTCACTGGGAGTGTTAGTGCAACTACCCTCATTCTGAGGGTCAAGGGAGTGTGTGCGTCTTACCGCCAAGGGGATGACATCATCGACATCTTCCTCGAATCTGGCCCAGTGATGGTGGAGTTTACGGCAGAAGCGACAGCCCTTGCATGGCAAGCTATCTAGCTCTCTTCCTGCTTGATAACAGTCACAAGGTTCTTCATTCAGAGTCCTTCGGGAAAGAGCGTCAGCGTTGGAATGGTGTGTACCTGGCCTATGCTCGATGACAAAATTGTACTGACTGAGTTCTTCGAGCCACCTAGCCAGTTGGCCTTCTGGTCTCTTAAACCTGTATAGCCAAGTTAGACTGCTGTGATCCATCCTGAGTAAGAAGTTAGACCCCAGCAAATAGTGGCAGAACTAGTGAACCTGACAACTGCTAGGAGTTCCTTACGTGTGACACAGTACCTCTGGTGAGCTGGTGTGAGGAGACAGCTGGCAAAAGAGATAACTTTCTCTTCCCCCCACTGTAACTGTGAGAGCACTGCTCCAATGCTCTGGTTGGACGCATCAGTGTCCAAGACAAACTGTCCAGATGTAATTGGGAACACCAAGATGGGTGCAGTTGTGAGGCTCCTTTTAAGATGTTCAACGGCCTTTCTCTGCTCCTCTTCATAGGAGAAAGGACTCCCTTTCTTGAGTAGCATTGTCAAGGGTGTAGTGATTTCAGAAAACTTGGCAACAAACCTCCTGTAATAGTTGCACAGACCCAGGAAAGACTGGAGTTCCTGGACACTGGTTGGGGACTTCCAGTTTCTAACATCACTAATGAGGGCTGGATTGGTCTTAATTCCTTCGTCGCTCACAACGTGACCAAGAAACAGGACTTCATCTTTTAGCAGCTGACATTTTGAGGGCTTCAGCTTTAGTCCATATTTTTGCAACCTCTGAAAAACCTCTGCGAGGCGCTCCATACACTGTTCCACATCTTCACCAAAAATGATTATGTCATCCAGGTATATCAGTAAAGTGTCCCACTGCAACCCTCGTAGAACCAGCTCCATGGCCCTCTGGAATGTACTGGGTGCATTACACAGACCAAATGGCATTCTGGTGTACTCATATAGCCCATACCTCATCACAAAAGCAGTCTTGGATCTGTCTTTTTTATTAATTTCAATCTGCCAATATCCTGACTGAAGGTCAAGTGTTGAGAATGTCTTTGCACCACCCAGCACGTCCAGGCATTCCTCTATTTTTGGTAGGGGATATGCGTCCTTGATGGTAAGATCATTAAGCTGGCGATAATCTACGCACCAGCGAACCCCCCATCCTTTTTCCTTACAAGGACAATAGGGGAAGCCCATTCTGAGCTTGAGGGGACAACAATACCGGAATCAAGCATTTTCTTAAGATGTGTTTCCTCCTCATTCCAGAACCCTAAAGGGGTACGTCGTACTGGCTGTCGAACAGGCTTAGACATTCCAGTGTCTATGCTGTGCTGCAAAGCAGAAAACTTCCCATGATCATCATCTGTTGCTGCAAAAACTGCTTGATATTCACTAAGCAAAGCTACTAACATCTCTTGTTGCTGTTCAGTGAGCGTTTCGCTTGCAGAAGTAAACAACTGTCTGAGGTGCTCTGGAAGGTCAAGAGAGTTTGGTGACGACACCCTCCTTATGTCATGCTCATCAGGCGGCTCATTGTCAAGATCTTGTGGCACTGAGTTCCCGCCTTTTGCATACAATGGAGCATCACCTGGAACTAAGCAGGCTCTATCTTCCTCCTCTCGAGCATCAGGATATGTTTCAATGAGCACACCCAAACAGACTCCTCGTAATAAGGGTCTACTGGAAGCTGTGACATTGCATAGCCTGACTGGGATCCTCTGTTCCATGTTAATCATGATGCTGCCTGAAGACACTCCATCAGCCAGGCTAACAGGCTCTAGAACAGCCCCCTTTTTGTCTTTGTCCCCTCTTTTCCACTGGGATTATTGTCACCGTTAGAGTCCGTTACAGGAAGGGTTAGAGGCTCTTCCGACACAGAGTTGTCAGAAGATGACAAGTTTGGTGCTTCTGCCCCTGTGGCAACAGGTACCTGAGCAGTTATTGGAACCAGGGAGCCTGGTTTTGGGTCGTCTACCACACCCCAAACTAAACATTCACACTCTGGCGGCACAGTAACATCACTTTCTAACATCACTCTCGAAATGGCATAGTCTGGGCCCTTGCCTTCGGATATATAGGCTGGCATGAGTTCAGAGCCCATAAACACTTTACCAGAGGCATGTATGGTGAAATCAGCAGCTTTTAAGAAATCTAAGCCCAGGAGCAGGGCATCACGAATTGGTGCAATGCATACTGTCCACTCCAACACCTTTGTGCCAATTCTGAATTCCACTTTCACTCCGCCTGTTGCTGACATCTCCCTTCCAGTTTCTGCATTTCGGAGACACACATTTTTCAGTCCTGAAGGTGATTTAGCGGGTAATTTGCTGTACGTCTCTTCAGACATTATTGTAGCCTCAGCACCCGTGTCTATAACCGCATTAACTGGTACGCCATCAACAGTCAGCAAAATCATTAAACTGGGCCCTCGACACTCAGCTCTGCTCACATGCACAATAGACGGACTCTGCTCTGCCTGTTCGGAGTGATTTTGATTTGAGGGCTCCATTCTGGCCACAGTATTTGCAGGGGGACTTGTAGATGGACTGGGGGACCGTGAGCAGTTTCGTTTGAAATGTCCCTCTTCTCCACACTGGAAACATGACCCGCTAGACGCTCTGGTGGGGCTGGCATTTTGCTGTCTGTATCTGCTTGACTTGAAAGAGGTCTGAGCTGCACGTCCTCTTTCTGACTGAACTGCCATACTGGAATTTATTTGTTGGGTGGGTCTTACAGAAGAAGGAAGAGCAACAGAAGAGGAAGGAGGCAGGCGGCCTATGGCTAGTTGGAGCTTATCAACTTTATCAATGAGTGTTTGCAACTGGTGTTGTGTAACATAACCCGGCTGTGACTGCACTCTATGTGACTGCAAGGCCGGTGGCTCCTCATCAGAGTCCATGTCTTGATCAGCCCAGGATACTCGACGTGTCCTCCCCTTCAGATCAAAGTCTCGTCCGAGTGTGGCTTTGAAATTGTGTTCATAAGATGATACTAGCCGTTGTGCCTCATCCAGTGATACAGGGTTCACGGTTCATAACCTCGTATGCCACTTTCTGGTTGCGCAGGCCTTTGAGAAAAGCATCAGCAGCAATTTGCTCCCTGAGCTCAGTGTCAACTCCAGGATAAGCTAAAATGACCAGCCTGTGAACCTCCTCTGCGAACTCCGATACAGTTTCTTTAGACTGGCGCAGTTCTCCAAGTCTCCTCCGTGCTGTGGGAGGAGGCTCTTTCTGGCCAAATCGGAAAGCCAGCTGTTCTTTCAGCAGAAAGTAATCTTCACGTATGTGTTCGGGTAATGAGCACAGATATCTAACAGCAGCTCCTCGTAGACATTCATGGAGTTTATCCACTCTCTCTACTGTACTCCATCTGTAAATGACAGCTCTGCGCTCAAAAGGGATGATGAAGGAGTCCCAGTCATCCTTACCATTGTAAGTGTCAAGTTTAGCTTTAGGTCCATCTGAAGCTCTACCACGAGGGGTTGTGAGGTGATGGTTGGGCGCTGCAGGAGTTAAAGGTATGTGCATGTTTGGGCCCAAGTTGAAAGAGCCATTATAATGGCTGGGTCCCTGTGCATGGCTTCTAGGTCTCACATCAGGGCCAGGTGTGGAGGAAGTTGGACTAATTGGGCTCTGTACGTGTCTATCAATGACCGCAAGCTCAGCAGCAAAAAGCTGTTCAGCATCTGAAGGCCCTGTAGCATCTCCATCTGTCATAACGGTTCTATCAGGGGCAGCTGCAAGTGTGGTAGAGTCGTCATGTTGGCGGGGACCACGTGTTACCTTACTGGTATGAGGCTGCTGTGTGAGGGCAAACAAACTAGCCTCCATCGCTTCCAATCTTTGGAGCAGAGGCGAAATGGCATGTTGGAGTTGCTTATTTTGTTGTGACAGCACAGCCTGTAGCCATTGTGGGGGGTCTGAAGCAGCTGATGCTCCAAGTTGGACTTCGGGCTCACTCACATCCATGTTGTATTACAATTTAGCTTGAATTGCGAATTCTTTTTTTTTTTTTTTTTTTTAAATATCTATAAATAATATATATATATATTCTGTGGTTTTTGAGCTTCGATGTAGATTTGCAGGGCTATTTAGTAGTGTCTGTGAAAGTTGGCGGGCAGCCAACAGCAGCTAGCTTTGGCAGACTGCCAGCGCCACGCCTCTCCGATGGGGAAAAGGAAACTCCGTGCAGCCCTTATTGTCGTGAGTTTATGTTCAATGCGGCGACCAAACGAGGTTAATCAGTCTTTAATACTTCTTCACAACAGCGTTTGGGAGTGATAATAATGTACATCGATTCACAAAGGATGTCCCAGCACTTCACAACACTCACAAGTCGCTGATGACTGTCAATCACGCTCAGCTTCTGACACCACTTGTTGTGTTTCTCGTGTTAGTTTCTCAGTGTCTGTGGAGGCGTGAAGAGAAGCACACAACAAATAGAATCTGTTCAGGAATTTAACTTTACTGATTAAGACATAGCGAACGTATATAACGGGGGTTTTATGCTCTTGCCCAGCGCTGATGGGTTTATGTACAACCATCCGCACCGGAGCCTACGAGCATACTGATGCTAAATGTAAACAAGCAGAACTAATCCCTATGTAATGACGTAGCCACATTTGATTGGCTAATAAGAGCACATGGTGTATACATGAAATAACCGTAACAAACAATGTATACTGAACTAACACCGTAACAAACAATGTATTCGACACTCACCTAAAGGATTATTAGGAACACCATACTAATACTGTGTTTGACCCCCTTTTGCCTTCAGAACTGCCTTAATTCTACGTGGCATTGATTCAACAAGGTGCTGAAAGCATTCTTTAGAAATGTTGGCCCATATTGATAGGATAGCATCTTGCAGTTGATGGAGATTTGTGGGATGCACATCCAGGGCACGAAGCTCCCGTTCCACCACATCCCAAAGATGCTCTATTGGGTTGAGATCTGGTGACTGTGGGGGCCATTTTAATACAGTGAACTCATTGTCATGTTCAAGAAACCAATTTGAAATGATTCGAGCTTTGTGACATGGTGCATTATCCTGCTGGAAGTAGCCATCAGAGGATGGGTACATGGTGGCCATAAAGGGATGGACATGGTCAGAAACAATGCTCAGGTAGGCCGTGGCATTTAAACGATGCCCAATTGGCACTAAGGGGCCTAAAGTGTGCCAAGAAAACATCCCCACACCATTACACCACCACCACCAGCCTGCACAGTGGTAACAAGGCATGATGGATCCATGTTCTCATTCTGTTTACGCCAAATTCTGACTCTACCATCTGAATGTCTTAACAGAAATCGAGACTCATCAGACCAGGCAACATTTTTCCAGTCTTCAACTGTCCAATTTTGGTGAGCTCTTGCAAATTGTAGCCTCTTTTTCCTATTTGTAGTGGAGATGAGTGGTACCCGGTGGGGTCTTCTGCTGTTGTAGCCCATCCGCCTCAAGGTTGTGCGTGTTGTGGCTTCACAAATGCTTTGCTGCATACCTCGGTTGTAACGAGTGGTTATTTCAGGCAAAGTTGCTCTTCTATCAGCTTGAATCAGTCGGCCCATTCTCCTCTGACCTCTAGCATCAACAAGGGATTTTCGCCCACAGGACTGCCGCATACTGGATGTTTTTCCCTTTTCACACCATTCTTTGTAAACCCTAGAAATGGTTGTGTGTGAAAATCCCAGTAACTGAACAGATTGTGAAATACTCAGACCGGCCCGTCTGGCACCAACAACCATGCCACGCTCAAAATTGCTTAAATCACCTTTCTTTCCCATTCTGACATTCAGTTTGGAATTCAGGAGATTGTCTTGACCAGGACCACACCCCTAAATGCATTGAAGCAACTGCCATGTGATTGGTTGATTAGATAATTGCATTAATGAGAAATTGAACAGGTGTTCCTAATAATCCTTTAGGTGAGTGTATACTAACACTATAACATTATATTTATACATATATGAAAGTAATGTCGTCACCTCCAGCCAGTCTTAAATAATGTGTCTGTTATAAACATCCTCATGTGTCTCTGATCTCATCTCTGACCCTCTTATGACCCCTGATTTCTGCATAATGTCCATCAGTGTGTTTCTGCAGTCTGATGCTTTGACATGATATTGATCAATACATGCAGAACTAATAAATGACAGTGAAAGTGTTTTATATTAGTATATGTGTCTTAATATTGTTTAATAACTACATCAGCTCTAACAGAAGCCCTGTCCGGCTGTATGAGTGTGTGAACCTACATTAGACTTTATTACTCCAAGTGTATGAAAGCTTTGAGTATTAGTGGATGTGTGTCATTTCACCATTCAACACACTTAATTCTATGGAAATAGTCTATCCACACACACACACACACACTACACACACACACTCATATGTAAATATATATACTGTCAATGAACAATGGTAATTATACAAAAGCACAATATTAAATGTAATATTATGTTTAACGGGCTGCAGTCAGACAGTTAGCTGATTAAAGAGCAGCATCATTACAGCAACACAGCAATGACACAAAAAAGGACACATCCCTCTGGTAAAAAGAGGAAAACCGAGGAAGAGGAAAAACAGCAAGCTAAAGGTGTGTAGCTAGGCTATGATGGAGGGAGGCGGCAAAATGTCTCCGAGTTAATACAAAAATTGTAGCACTCTTGTTTTCATATTCAGGACTTCGTTTTTTTTAACTTCTATGCTCAAGTTTATCTGTAATATGCAGTGAAAGCTTAATATACCCTCTTTAGACCAAATTATAACGATAGCCGGTCCCGTCTTTCTTAAATTTTGGTAAATGTATTTTCTCGCACAATCAAGAGGCTTGCTTGCTAAAGACATGTGTGATGAAATGGAGACAGCCTCGGTTGAGGCTTTTCCTAACAGCGACAACTTGAAGGTGCACAACTATGCAAGATGCCTTGAACCACAGTTTGACGCTTTCCCTGACACTCCTAGTAAGTCCCCTGCTCAGAAGAAAAATCGTATTGACTCTCCCGACGCTGTATCTAATGCTGTATTGTTGACAGTCATTGAAAAATTGAGCAATCTGCAAGACATTGATTAAGCTGCAATCAGTCGAGATATCTGTGAAAGAAAACACAGCCTCAGTTTGTAAGCTTACTTGCTCGCTTGAAGCTATGAGTAAGCAGGTGGAAGACGTGACGGAGAAGGTGATCCGTCTACAGACAAAGGTTGCGATGTTAGAAAGTGAGAACAAAGTTCTCAAAGAGAAATGCTGCAACTTCGATGGTTACAAACGCAGATGGATCCTCCGTGTAGCCGGGATTCCTGAGTGTGAAGGGGAGAATGTTAAGATGGTCATCGTTGAGTTATTCAGAAATCTCTCTCCGTACACCGCAGAGAAGCTCCAGGACATGGTTGATATCGCACATCGGCTCGGTCCAAAGTCTGGTAGCGTTAATCCTCGACGCATCATCGTGCAATTTCTATCCCGCACATGTTGCGATGCAATATGGACATCAGCCAAACGTTCTGAACTTCTGAAACAAAAGAGAATCCGTATCTTGGAAGATCTGACACAAGAGGACAAAGAGACAAGAAATAGACTTTGGCCACTGGTGGAAAAGGAAGGAAGGAAGGAAGGAAAGAAAGCTGGATTTAATGGATCTGTTGCGTTTATTATGGCATTGCAAGCTTCCTAAACATGCCTTTTTTTTAACAACTATTTAATAGAAGTTATTGTAATTTCTACCATTTCGATTGTATTGGGGTTTTTTTGTACGGGTCCATGATAGGGTATTTCGATCTGCCTTATTGCACTTGTGTTGGAGGTTTGAAACCAAAGTCTTGCATATCCTTTAAGAAGGGTTAAGTTTTAAGTTTGTGTAATTTCATTAGACTCTTTGTAGTCTGTACTGTTCTAGTCTAATGTTCTCATTAAGTTTTTCTTGTTTTTCATTGAATGTTCAGTGATTGTGATATTACCAAACAAAAAGCCTTATTTTTGTTTTGTAAATCTGAGAAAAGGGACATATACTTTCTGCAAGAAACACATTCATGTGTTGAGGATGAAAAGCTCTGGCGTAACCAGTGGGGGAGCACTGTTTTGTTCTGTCACGCGTCCAGTTCATCAGGAGGGGTCGCTGTGTTACTTAATAGTGGGTTTAAAGGTCACTGAATCTTTTTCTTCAGGGATGGGGAGATGGTTAATTTTAGTGACCCATATAGATAGTAGTATTTTTATAATGGTTAACATATATGGGTTCAACAGATCTTCGTTAAATGTAGCTCTATTTGATGATATAATTTCTAAAACAATTAATCTAAAAATGAAATATCCTTCTGCCTTTGTTTTACTTGGTGGTGATTTTAACGAGGTGCCTGATTTGGTTGCTGATAGATATCCACCAAGAAAGGTTTCTGATGGTGTTAACCCCCTTGTAGGAAAACTTTGTCAGAGTTTAAATGTATTCGATGCGTATAGATACTTTAATAGATCTGTGGCTGATATCTGATTGTTTTATCTGATTCATATTGTCGCAGAGAACATTAAATCTCTGGCTGGTGTCTCGGCCATCACTAAATGGGAGCAATTTAAGTTTGAATGCAGGAAATTCTCTGTTAAAATTGGAAAAAGGAGAATGATGGGAATTTTCAAATGTAATTATAAAGATGAGTGAGATCCTGAAGAACACAAGTCTTAGTGATGATGACAAGGAATCTCTTTATATTTTGCTAAATAGATTGGATGACATTTATCTAGAATAGCAAGGGGTGCGTTTATCTGATCAAGAGCGAAATGGCTCGAGTTCGGAGAGAAAAATTCTACTTATTTTTTTAATCTAGAAAAGAAACATACAAACAATAAGAAACTTTCATCTATTTACATTAATAACAATTTAATTAATGACCCTTATTTGATATCCTCTCATGTTTTTGAGTTTTATCAAAAACTTTAATCCACTTTATTTGACCCTCATGCTTCATCCATTTTCTTGATTCAATCTGTGATTCCCAAAATTAATGATTACAACAGAGAGCTCTGCGAGAAACCTTTTACTAAAGATGATCTTTATAATATAGTGAAAAGAATGCCAAACAATAAATCTCCAGGGCCCGATGGCTTACCTCTTGAGTTCTTTAAAGTCTTCTGGGGCTCTATTAAAGACCTTCTCTATGAAGCGCTTATGAATGTGCTGTGAATGGCGCATTGGCAGAATCAATGAAGCAGGGTCTCATATCCCTCATACCCAAACCTAATAAAGAATTAAAACACCTAGATAATTGGCGCCCAATAACTCTCTTAAATTCAGATTATAAGATATTGGCATCCATATATTCAGATAAACTCAAACATTGTTTAGCTGATATTATTTCTAGCACCAAATCTGTTTTTTGTTTTTTTTAAGTGAGGCACATCTCCAACAACATTAGTTTAATTTGAGATATTCTAGATTACTCTGAATTAGTTAACAAAGAGGCTATTATCTTTTTTTATTGACTTTTATAAAGCCTTCGACACTGTTGAGCATCCTTTTATCTTTGAAGCACTGCCTAAATTTGGTTTTGGTAGTTCATTTTTAAATATGATACGCACTTTATAATGGTATTAATAGTTCTGTTTCTTTAGCTTCTGGCACTTCTCCCTGTTTTGTTGTTGGTCGAGGTATCCGTCAGGGATGTCCCATTTCTCCCTTTCTTTTTCTTCTGGCTGCAGAACTTCTTAGCTTATACATGAAACATTCATCCATTGAAGGCATAAAGGTTGGAGAAAACACTTTAACAATCAGTCAATTAGCTGATGATACATGCCTCTTCCTTGGAGATGAATCACAGGTCTCAGTTGCCTTAAGTAGCTTTGATCTTTTCTCTAAAGCTTCTGGGTTTGTAGTGAATCCCAGGATGATTGAAATCATGTATGTGCATGATTCAGACAAAACATCTGTTTGTGGAATTAAGGTAAAACATTGTGTCCGGTATCTTGGGATTGACATATGTAAATCAGGTTCTGAATGCCTTCTCCAAAATTTTCAGCCAAAATTAGACAAAACAAGAAAGATATTTAACTGCTGGCTGCAGAGAGATTTAACAATTTACAGGAGAGTCTTATTGACTAAAGCTGAGGGCATATCACGTTTAATATACCCTGCTCCATCGTTATATGTTGATAAAACAATGATCAAATCTATAAACTCTTAATGCATTGGATTTTCAGACTATCAACCAGACATTTAAGATTAATTGGATAAAGAAATGTATCTCTAATAGTAACTTACCCTGGTTTTGGATCCCTAATCTGAAAAATGTGGTGACCTTAAATTCTTATTATCTTGTCATTTTAAATGTTGCAAATTACCCATCAAACTTTCTAATTTTCACAAACAAGCTCTTGAATCCTGGAAGATTGCATTTAAACATCATTTATCATCCCACACTTGTATTATCTGGAATAATGAAAATGTTCTGTCTGGCAACAAATCACTTTTTTTGAAAGAGTGGGTGGCACAAAATGTCATTTTTATTTCTGATCTCTTCAATAATCAAGGGGAACTTGTCTCATTTAATAAATTTATTCCTCTGAAGGGTGCTCCGTTTTCTATACGAGACTTCAATAAGGTGGTTAAAAGTATCCCACTTAGCTTAAAATCTTTCATTAGAGCACACCTAAATTATGCTAGCTTGTCTAATCATATTCCTACACTTTCAATTAATGGTATTCATATTCTAGACAAGAAATGTAATAATTCTTGCATTAGAAATGCTATTGTCTCAGATCAAGTAATTCTCTCTAAAGCCTGTTCAAAATGGAGTATTTATTACCTAAATTCTAATTTAAGCAATTTATGGATTTCTCCTTACAAACCTCTTATCCCAAATAAAATTAGAGAACTTCATTTCAAAATTACTCACAAATATTATCCTTGCAATCAGCTTTTAAACGGGTTTTTTAAGAATGTGTAACCCTTGAGACTATGATTTTTCTTTCAGATATTCATTGTAATGATGCTCAGTTTGATTGTTCTTTATTGTTACTTTGGCTTTGTGAAGATGAAATTTACCTAGAAGACAGAGTCACAAACCTAATTTTAGGTTTTCTGCTGATGTAAAATCCCTTTTTGCCTCTCTTAATAATATGACTAAACCTCTGAACGCCAAGGCTTCAAAAACATATAACATCCTTAAGCATGTCACATTGAAAATGTAATCTTTAGATGTGATATCGTATGTGTCCCTTTGTTAGCAATATATCACTGTTGTTGTTATTCAATGTATATATATGTTTTATGCAATAATACAATAATAATAATAAAAAAAAATCATTTATAAAAAAGAGAGAAAGCATTAAAAGCACAAGATTACATGTTTACTGATGGTGGCACCTGGTGGTCAAGGTTGGTAAGGTTGCTTGTTCCGTCACAAGACTCGTTCAATCAAGAGGGATCAGTGCCTAGAAGAGGTGATGATAGAAATCCAGAGAAACAGCTTTTGGTCATGTAGTCTAGGGCATATATACGTCATATGCCCTCCTATCTGTTTTAGGATTTTGCGTATGCCCGCCAGAAATAAGTGATGATACGTGTGACCGCCAGAACAGCGAGTAGACTTTTGACCCGGAAGTTCAATCTAATAACGCGATGCCGCAGCGCCGTTCAGTGAATTGTGTTTTATTATTATTTTAAACACACAGAGATGCGCTGGGGAGCACTGCAAGACAGAGAGTCGGACTGAGCTGATCCACCAATCAGAACGTTCATTTCAGACGCGATTGGATATTTGCTAACCAATCATTTCTTCCGTTTCAGTAAGGGGCGGGACATTTCCACTCCTGTTAGTTTTTGATGCTCTCTTTTTTTCTCTTCCTTTTACTGCTGTCGGTGGTGCCTTTTTTCTCGTTATATCAAATAAGTTACATTTATATTTCTAAATAGGAAAACAATTTCACTCTACACAGAAAAGCACATAATAGTACACAAATAAAACAAATAACCATTTTTATGTAGGCTATATATGGTAATACAAGCTAACATGTTTACGTGAACATTACTCATATTAGCTACAATGCTGAACAGTTTATTGTGTATTATGGATTAGTTTATTAGTTAGAGTAATAACAAAGCATTAACAATGTTCATAGTAGCGTAATAAAAGGAACATTAATGACACCTATTAATTTAAATACATATTTAGCATGAAGTTACTATAACGTTGTTAGCAGTTACTCTACACCATGCCAGCAAGAAACTTTCCCTGATATACATTTTGTAAGTTTATGTGGGACTATAATTACAACAGTCCCAATTTTAATGGTAAAACCATTTGTACACATGTTTTTCCACTTCCTCTCTGATCCCACACGGTGGTGCTCAAGGCTGGAAACAGGCACATGCTGATTTTATTGAGAAAAAAACTGATTTTGAGGTCAGAAAGTACATTTTTTGTCCAAGACTATATTTTGTTTAAAATGAATACTATTACAGATAAAATCATCTGACTTATATTAGATTAAATTGTAGTTTCTCTGGCAAATTGTGATACATTTCCCCTGCTAATTTTAAAGCACTGTGCTAATACAGCTAGCCAAACAATGGCAGGGGTGGGGTGGGTTGCAACACCTTTACAAAGTGATTAGATTTAAAGATAAACACAATTTAGGTGATTTATGAGCCTTTTTTGCTTGTGAGGACCAGCTAAAAGGCCCTCACGAGTCTATTTTCTCAACTTTTACTATATTTGTGAGGACATTTTCAAAAATGTGGCACTCACAAGTATAGCTAAACCTGCCCACACACACACACACACACACACACTAAAAATATATAGTTCATTGTTTTTCATGATACCTAATGCATTAACTAATGTTAAGAAATGATTTTTTTTTATAAAATATTACCAAAATTACATTAAAATTACATTAATTATGAATTGTTAACATTTATTTGTATTGAAAACAGTTATTAATAGTTTTGTTGTCAATTCAAATCACAATATCATTGTGACATACTGGCAACCAGTAAAAACCACGAGAGCATCACACACAGCAGAGATACATTCAAAAACAAGACAAATATCCATTACAAGCTCTACAACTGCTCCAGTGAGAAATCATTAATATTTATGATTGTTTACTGTCTTTGGCGTCTTGTAACACAAATCGTTCATTATTAAGCAAATGCATGACGAAGCGGTGCCGTTATTGAAGGTTAAACAGTTACATCTGTGATTAGTGGTATTGTGACTAATATTAATCTGATTTAAATTAGGATCCTCACAGATTAGCGCTGGGATGACTGACTGATGAAGTATTGAGAGCACCTAGAGAGCTGCATGTTTGATTGACACCGAGAGCGCTCATGTTGAAGGGAGTGAAGCTAAAAGTCTAACAGTCTCTATAGCTCAACACAACGTCTGATTGTCACGACTCACGTGATGCATTTGCATGTTTATTTGTTGTTTAATCCTTTTTTATACCCATTAGCAGCTTCTTAATCCTCTTCTTGCTCACTGTGCAGCGAGTCAGAATTACTACCGTATCAACTCGAGAAAATGGGCAGCTTAATATTCATACACGTGTAATTCTTACACATTTTTAAAACCAAACCGGCATATTCATCTGAATTACAGCATGTCTGAAAGTTTAGACAATAACAACTCACCCTCCAGAGGCCATTCTGTCATGCATCAATGGCTGAGAAAGCGTTCATTCATTAGAATCTCTGCCTGCTGCAAAAAAGATTGGCCCTAAATTTAGGGACGATCGGCCAATCGCCGTTCATGGATTTAAGATGAATATCGGCCAATTGCGATCAATCGGTGGCCAATCAATCGGTGCACCCCTAGTTTGGACTAAAATTTCTGGCACCCATTCACTTTCCTGTCATTGTCCTGGAAGTGACTGTGGGTTCTCTGTGCGTGTGCATCTGATGGCCTGGGACAATTTGGCCCTCACTGTTCTTAGGGCCATCTTGTCGCCTGCTCTGAAGGCAATTGACGTTATAAGTATCCGATCCTTATAAAGGGGGAGCTCTCTTCCTTTCTTCCTGCATAGCGCCTCAGAAGCTGAACATGTGTTTTTTTTTTTTCATTTAAGCCCTAGAATGAATAAATCTCTTAATAAATCACATGTATATCTGTAATGAGGATATATGTGAATATACAACATTATGATCCAATGATCAGAGTTAAATGAGACAAAGATTCAAAGAACACAAGATAGATTCAGAGATCACAAACACAGAAACTCCTCCCTCATACAACACTCACCAGGAAGTGACTGTCTCATTTCTCTCTTTGCTGTCGTACTGACTCTTCTGTGAATATTTGGATCAGTAATCAGTGCAGAACTAAGGGAAATACTTTCAACAAGGATTTTTGTGAAGTTAGTTTCAGAGTAGACAGCAGATCTTTGATGATTCTGATGGTTATTCGTTCTTGAAAGCAACAATTCAGAAAGTGAAAGTAAAGTTCAGATCGTTGAGCTTTTACAAACAGTAAAAATGGCTTCTCTATCTGTGGAAGATCTCTCTTGTCCAGTGTGCTGTGAAATCTACAAGGATCCTGTTTTTCTGTCGTGTAGTCACAGTTTGTGTAAAGAGTGTCTTCAAAAGTTCTGGAAAACCAAGAGAACTCAAGAGTGTCCCATCTGCAGGAAAAGATCTTCAAATCAAGACCCTCCTTGTAATCTGGTGTTGAAGAACTTGTGTGATTCATTCCTAAAGGAGAGATCAGAGTGTGAGGAGATCTGCAGTTTACACAGAGAGAAACTCAAACTCTTCTGTCTGGATGATAAACAGCCGGTGTGTTTCGTGTGCAGAGATTCAGAGAAACACACCAATCATAAATTCAAACCCATCTGTGAAGTTCTTCCATCTTACAAGGTACTAAAAAATTTCTTGAGACATCCAAGGATAAACCATGTATGTAATTTATCTGCACTCTTTATGATAAAAAAAAAAAGTCTCAACTTTATGAGAATAAACCCTCAGATCCTTCATCAGACATCTGCAGTGTTGCCAGACTGGGCAGGTTCCTTCCCAATTGGGCTACTTTCTATAGATTTGTGTGGGGAAAAATGTGCTTGTGCGGGTGGTCAAAATTTGGGCTGCTTTGGAATGATGTTAGTGGGTTTTTAAAATGATAAAATTTAGAGTTTCCATTGCCCATGCAACTAAAATAAAGAAAATGGTCTGGTCTGCACTTATAGCGCATTTTGTTTTTAACATTAGCGATTACCAAAGTGCTTTACACTGTGTCCCATTTACCATTTCTCACACACATACACTAATGACGACAGAGCTGCATGCAAGGTGCTAGCCTGCCATTGGGAGCAACTTGGGTTTCAGTGTCTTTCCCAAGGACACTTCGGCATGTGGGCCGGGATTTGAACCGCCAACTGCGAATAGTGGCGCACCCGCTCTACCACCTGAGCTACAGCCGCCCCCAGAAAACATCTCCACACACAATCATTCAATCAAATTGAACACTGATTAACAGAAAATGTGTTTAATCCTGTTCAGAGGAGATATGGGTTGGCACATCCACCAATGAGTTCTGAATGTGCACGATCTGCAGGTGTTGCTTGTTGGTTTATATGATAAAAATTAGACAATATTAACAAAGACAAAGTGGTAAAAATGTAATGGGGAAGTTACCCAGATATCAAGTGGTGGTTAATGCCAGGACTTATCTGTGGAGTTTTCTTGGAGAAATTGTGTGTTTGTTTATATGTGTGAATAAAGAAAAATGGTAGGTTTGGAGGGTTTAAAGTCAGAAATGTGAAGCTTATAAATTTATAAAAGCACTTACTTTTGGGTCTGGTATCTCAGCGAGTAAAGACGATGACTATCACACCTGGAGTTGCAAGTTCGAATCAAGGGCATGCAGAGTGATTCCAGTCAGGTCTCCTAAGCAACCAAATTGGCCGGGTTGCTAGGCAAGGTAGTGTTGGGCCTCATGTATTCAGATACAAGACAAAGGCATGCCTAACACAGTCGTAAAGACTTACTGAGGCCTACAAACACTGTCATAAATCTAACTGATAAAAACCGTGCCGAAATCAAACAAAGGGAGTACAAAACAGACGACAACTCCCATGAAGCCTTGCTCACTTTACACCTATGTGTGAAATTCCAAAGGATCGAATTGTCAGAACGCCCCTCATCCATGATGTCATCGGGAGAAGAAATACCTCTGAGGTCATTCTGGGCATTGCTTCCAGCAACGTTGCATGCCGGACATAGACACAGCTCATCGCTGCTCTCAGGTGTAGCCTAGTTGCACAAGGAAGTAACGTACAACTTAAAACTGTGGCCATACAATCTCCATCTCACTGGACGAGTTGAGATCACCCTGTGTTCCACCGAACACGCCGAGCAATCCACATCTTAACATGGACAAAGTGGTAAAAATGTAAGAGAACATATCGAAAAGGGGGAAGTTACCCAGATATCAAGTGGTGGTTAATGCCAGGACTTATCTGTGGAGTTTTTTTGGAGAAATTGTGTGTTTGTTTATACAGGTCCTTCTCAAAAAATTAGCATATTGTGATAAAGGTCATTATTTTCCATAATGTCATGATAAAAATTAAACTTTCATATATTTTAGATTCATTGCACACCAACTGAAATATTTCAGGTCTTTTATTGTTTTAATACTGATGATTTTGGCATACAGCTCATGAAAACCCAAAATTCCTATCTCAAAAAATTAGCATATCATGAAAAGGGTCTCTAAACAAGCTATTAACCTAATCATCTGAATCAACTAATTAACTCTAAACACCTGCAAAAGATTCCTGAGGCTTTTAAAAACTCCCAGCCTGTTTCATTACTCAAAACCGCAATCATGGGTAAGACTGCCGACCTGACTGCTGTCCAGAAGGCCATCATTGACACCCTCAAGCAAGAGGGTAAGACACAGAAAGAAATTTCTGAACAAATAGGCTGTTCCCAGAGTGCTGTATCAAGGCACCTCAGTGGGAAGTCTGTGGGAAGGAAAAAGTGTGGCAAAAACGCTGCACAACGAGAAGAGGTGACCGGACCCTGAGGAAGATTGTGGAGAAGGACCAATTCCAGACCTTGGGGACCTGCAGAAGCAGTGGACTGAGTCTGGAGTAGAAACATCCCCGCATTCCCCAGGTCAAGCCACTTTTGAACCAGAAACAGCGGCAGAAGCGCCTGACCTGGGCTACAGAGAAGCAGCACTGGACTGTTGCTCAGTGGTCCAAAGTACTTTTTTCGGATGAAAGCAAATTTGGCATGTCATTCGAAATCAAGGTGCCAGAGTCTGGAGGAAGACTGGGGAGAAGGAAATGCCAAAATGCCTGAAGTCCAGTGTCAAGTACCCACAGTCAGTGATGGTTTGGGGTGCCATGTCAGCTGCTGGTGTTGGTCCACTGTGTTTTATCAAGGGCAGGGTCAATGCAGCTAGCTATCAGGAGATTTTGGAGCACTTCATGCTTCCATCTGCTGAAAAGCTTTATGGAGATGAAGATTTCATTTTTCAGCACCGACCTGGCACCTGCTCACAGTGCCAAAACCACTGGTAAATGGTTTACTGACCATAGTATTACTGTGCTCAATTGGCCTGCCAACTCTCCTGACCTGAACCCCATAGAGAATCTGTGGGATATTGTGAAGACAAAGTTGAGAGACGCAAGACCCAACACTCTGGATGAGCTTAAGGCCGCTATTGAAGCATCCTGGGCCTCCATAACACCTCAGCAGTGCCACAGGCTGATTGCCTCCATGCCACGCCGCATTGAAGCAGTCATTTCTGCAAAAGGATTCCCGACCAAGTATTGAGTGCATAACTGAACATAATTATTTGAAGGTTGACTTTTTTTGGTATTAAAAACACTTCTTTTATTGGTCGGATGAAATATGCTAATTTTTTGAGATAGGAATTTTGGGTTTTCATGAGCTGTATGCCAAAATCATCAGTATTAAAACAATAAAAGACCTGAAATATTTCAGTTGGTGTGCAATGAATCTAAAATATATGAAAGTTTAATTTTTATCATTACATTATGGAAAATAATGACCTTTATCACAATATGCTAATTTTTTGAGAAGGACCTGTATGTGTGAATAAAGAAAAACGGGTAAAGAGGCCCTTACAAGGGAAGTGAATGGTGTCAAGGTTTGGAGGGTTTAAAGTCAGAAATGTGAAGCTTGTAAATTTGTAAAAGCACTTACTTTTGGGTCTGGGTATCTCAGCGAGTAAAGACGATGACTATCACACCTGGAGTTGCGAGTTCGAATCAAGGGCGTGCTGAGTGATTCCAGTCAGGTCTCCTAAGCAACCAAATTTGCCGGGTTGCTAGGCAAGGTCCTACAAACACTGTCATAAATCTAACTGATAAAAACCGTGCCAAAATCAAACAAAGGGAGTACAAAACAGACGACAACTCCCATGAAGCATTGCTCACTTTACACCTATGTGTGAAATTCCAAAGGATCGAACTGTCAACTCTTATTGGATAAGGTGCACGACAGAACGCCCCTCAACCATGATGTCATCGGGAGCAGAAATACCTCTGAGATCATTCTGGGCATTGCTTCCAGCAACTTTGCATGCCGGACATAGACACATCTCATCGCTGCTCTCAGGTGTAGCCTCATTGCACAAGGAAGTAATGTACGACTTGAAACTGTGGCCATACAATCTCCATCTCACTGGACGAGTTGATCACTCTGTGTTCCACCGAACACTCAAACAGATCTGAAGGAGACAGCCGAGCAATCCACATCTTCATCCGTTTGCCTGCAGAAGTGAAGTTAGAAGATTTCTCTTCCCTCTTCAGTCAAGTTGACATCGCTAATTTCTCCGCCAGCCTGCCGAGAATCAGCAGCCGTACCGCCTGCCGACAGAGCGAGGAAACGGCCTCCCGTCAACACTCCAGCCTCGAGGAACCGAGTCGGAGTCAAACGATGGATGAACACATATTCTACCTGCGTCCTCATGCGGTTGAAGTAAGAGGTTACGTCTGGGCAGAGATAGAATGTTTTAGTGTGTTATTCTTGTGTATCAAGGTCATTGCTTGTATAGCAAGTTTATGGGCTGCTGAGTCCGGTCAATGCTGTTAATAATACTCATGGTATTACTGTAACGTACTGTTATCACAAATGAGATTTGCTGTGTTGTAATCCAACCACGTTGGACTGTTGTGTATTTCCACCATCGGCACACTGATTTTATCCATTAAAGAGTCAAAGACCGTGAGACGGTTTACGAGCCGGTTTATTATGAGTGATAAACTAACAGCTGTTATTCTCTCCCACGATCGCGAAACCGGCTGCGGTGCCGCCACTTTATTCTCTCTCTCGTACTAACCACACACACACACACACGACCCCTCACAAACATACCACATACATTTGACTAGTAGATAACTTGGTGATAGAACTCAGCTTTGTCCCTAAGTTATCTTGCAAGCGGAGACACGCGGTAAACAGGCAGACGCCATTAAACCAGCTTCTCTCCGCCCACATCTGCAGCCAAATTCTCTGGCCAGAAATCTCACGTGACGTACTCTCCATGAGAGTCACGTCCACCATTTTAATGCGCATCACTCCTTAGACACACACATACACACACAAACACAATTATTATTTTGTGTTGTAATACACATTATGTCACAAATGCTGTTGATTGAGTTTAACTTGTATGTATTTATTCTGAAAGTGCTCCATGATTTATAACAGATATCTGATCATCTCAGTGTTAGATGACATGAAGTGATGTCTCGAGATTATTTACATTGAAATCATGAACTGAGTTTTTATGAGAGTCAGCAACTGCACAAGATGAGCCTGAACTCATTTTTACTCCAACACTTAAAATGGTTGTTGTTCTTCGTCTTTTTTTAAATGTGTAAATGTTTTCAGTCAAATAGAGTCACAAACACTTTATTAGGAACACCTGCACACCTACTTACACATGTGATTATCTAATCAGCCAATCGTGTGGCAGCAATGCATAAATCATGCAGATGCAGGTCAGGAGCTCAGTTAAGATCATAGTGCTCCTAATAAAGTGCTCTGTCAGTATATATGTCCTGCTATAGGGGGCGTCCCGTGTGTATTGGAGATCTTTATCTTTATGCAGCTGATGCATGTCATTGACTATCTCTGAATGAAAACTTTAATCATCCGGTCTTTAGCTTTTATTTATGTACCTCCTTTAAACACTGATCGATCGCTCTCTATTCCCTATAGCAGACTATTGATTTCATTTCTCTCTCTTTCACCCTGTTATGCAGTTTTGAGTTTGAAGACTCTGTCGATCCCTGGACGAGGATCTGCTGACGACACACTCACTTTGAATTATTGATATTTTAAACAAAACTTCATTTCGTTATAGAAATAATAATTCAAGATTCTTCCAAACTAATTACAGTTTTCAAGGATTTCAACCTCACAAAAATATCTAAATGTATTTTTAATGACAAAAACAATATACATCATATAATCGACCTCATGAACATATTCTGATCATCTCTCAGCAGCTTCAGTTTCACAGATTTTCACTTTGTTGAATTGCAGGAGGAACTCAATACAACACTGAAGTCTTTACAAAAGAAACTCAAACACACTGAAATCATTAAAGGAAAGTGTGATGAAGCAGTTCAACACATCAAGGTGAGGATACAGATGAAGAATCAAACACATTTGGTGATAAATGATGTGATGTGTGTGAATGCAGAACTGATTGAAGTGAATTTGATGTGATTTCAGACTCAAGCTGAGCACACAGAGCGTCAGATTAAAGAGCAGTTTAAGAAGCTTCATGAGTTTCTCCGAGATGAAGAAGAAGCTACAATCACTTCACTGAGAGAGGAAGAGGAGCAGAAGAGTCAGATGATGAAGAAGAAGCTTGAGGAGATGAACACACACATCTCAGCTCTTTCACACACAATCAAACACATGGAGGAAATGATGAAATCCAATGACGATGTGTCATTTCTAAAGGTGAACGTCAAAATCTCATCATTGATTTCTGCTCTTATTGATCATTTGAGGAGATCATCAAGTGTTTTTTTGTCTTTTGCAGAACTTTAATGTGACAATGGAAAGGTAAGTGTCTCCTCTCTATGGTTGTGAAGTGAAAGTCACTGCAGTACTGACTCCTGAATGTTCTTCCAGAGCCCAGATCTCACAGCCGGATTCACAGATGACATCTGGAGCTCTCATTCATGTGCCACATTACTTGGACAACCTGACATTCAGAGTCTGGAAGAAGATGCAAGACATTGTCCACAAGAGTGAGTCTATAAAACCAGGGGCGGATCTAGGGGAGGGGACACAGGGGCGGATCTAGGGGAGGGGACACAGGGGTGGATCTAGGGGAGGGGACACAGGGGCGGATCTAGGGGAGGGGACACAGGGGCAGATCTAGGGGAGGGGACACAGGGGCGGATCTAGGGGTGGGGACACAGGGGCAGATCTAGGGGAGGAGACACAGGGGCGGATCTAGGGGAGGGGACACAGGGGTGGATCTAGGGGAGGGGACAGAGGGGCGGATCTAGGGGAGGAGACACAGGGGCAGATCTAGGGGAGGGGACACAGGGGTGGATCTAGGGGAGGGGACACAGGGGTGGATCTAGGGGAGGGGACACAGGGGCGGATCTAGGGGAGGAGACACAGGGGCAGATCTAGGGGAGGAGACACAGGGGTGGATCTAGGGGGAGGGGCGATCTAGGGAGGAGACACAGGGGGATCTAGGGGGGACAGGGGAGGGGACACAGGGGCGTACCTAGATCTGCCCCTGTGACCCCTCCCCTAGACCTGCCCCTGTGTCCCCTCCTTTCATCAACTCTATTGATGAAAAAGCGTTTATTAAGTGTTTGTGACGTGCTGGTGTTTATTAATATGTTTGATTTAGTCTATGTGAAAGGTGACTGGTTAGAAGACTCTTGGATAGGGCAGGTGAATATTTTATAAGCAAAGTGTAATGAATTAACATAACTTTACATTTACATATAATAAATTGTACTTTTCTGCCAAGGATCTCTCATTGTCCTTCATACCTTGTAATAAACTTTTAATTGTAAATCCTGTAGGTCAATTAAAAACTGTATAGAAAATTAAAGGCAAAAACAACTTTTTGTTATCACGAGAAAACGAGACAGAAAGATAATAATAACGCAAGGCCTCTTTGAGCTTCAGTAATTTTCTCTCTTCAATAAAGTAATGCGGTACCAACATTGGCCAGCAGGTGCCGCTATCAGTAAACATGTAATCTTGTGCTTTTAATGCTCTCACAGATGTCATGTGCAGACTTTCATGCTGGAATTTAATTATAATAATATATTTTAATATAAAGTTGTCTATGCTTTTGAAACACACTGTCGACTGCAGAAGTGAAGAGAAAAAAAATTTAAAGAGAAAAAAAAAAACATTTTTAAAAAGAGAAAAACATATTTTTGACTTAGGCAAAGAACTGAGAAACAAATAATTTTTTGTTTGTTTGTTTGTTTTTCACATTGTGGTTCGGGGCTTCTGTATCTTTGCAACCTGAACTTAATTATTAAATCTATTATTAGGATAAAAAACACACACACACACACGATCTAGATACAGTGCCACGACTGAAACAGGACACAGGTGTCCCGGCATGCATCTTTGAAACCTGAAGCTCTTATTAACTTGACCCAGTGTGTAAAAATGTGCCAGTCCTCCGTGAGACACTGAAGAAACAGCGAGACGCGGTGCAGCATGTATGAACGATCATCCAGACCCTAACCTGAACCCCTCTAAGAGCACATGTGCCCATCATGTCACCCCTCAAACATTTCAAATTGATACTTTGTTTTTGTGTATATTCAGAAAATGTCACAGTATGTGTAACGGTTCCTAACTTCATATCTGCGTTGTGTGTAATAATAGAGACCACCAACACCATCTCACGCCTTGGGTGGATTATTTATTTCTGTTAAAACACATTCAAATGTGGTGATCAGTTTCACAGCATTCTTAAAGGTTCTGTAATGAAGGGTGCACATTAACAATTACAATATGATTTGGCAGCAAGAAAGCCAAATACCTTCTCATACATGTAAAAATATAAGAACAGCAATAAAAATAAAATACATTTTCGCAGAGCACTCACCCACCACAAACACTCTCTTGACTGGCGCGAAAATGAATGACCTAACCGGAACCAGTTCTCAACAAGACACCAGCCAATGAACAGAGATAGTGCGGGTCGATTATAATTAAAGGCACATACACTTATAATAGACAAGGCAAGTGGAAACACCTTTTTAACCCTGTTACATATTTAACAATTGTTTCTGTCATCAGCTCCTGTGATTCTGGATCCAAACACTGCAAATCCACGCCTGATCCTGTCTCATGATCTGACCAGGGTGAGATACAGCCTGAACATTCAACCGATTCCTGATAATCCAGAGAGATTTGACTATTATGAGTGTGTTCTGGGTTCAGAGGGTTTTAATTCAGGAACACACTGCTGGGATGTGGAGGTTAAAGACAATATACTCTGGATTATTGGAGTAACTACAGCATCAAACCAGAGGAAGGGAAGTGTTTTCTTCAGCACTGATGTCTGGAGTGTGCAGTATGATGAGTTTGGATTATTCCCACTATACATCAATAATCCCTCCACTGTGTTTCATGTCACACAATATCTTGAGCGTCTGAGAGTTCATCTGGATTATGACGGAGGAAAAGTGTCATTCTCTGATCCTGTAACTAACACACATCTACACACATTCACACACACATTTACACACACACTCTTGCCATTCTTCTGTAGTTTTGATTTCACTCCTCTGAGGATTTTACCAGTTAAACTGATGGTGACAGAAAATCACAGTTCTGACTGATTGTGATTATCGATGATAAAATAAGAGAATTTAAGTGAAATCATTGTGAATTGTTGATCTTTGTAAAGGACTGATAGGAGGTGATTTTAGACTTTATTATCAGTTTTCTGTCTTCTTTACATTATTTCATGTCTTATGAATGTATATTCTGATGTATAATAACCAATAATCATAATTATTTAGGCGTGATCAAGGTTAGATTGAATTGTTTTATGTCTTGATACACCGCTTGATGACAATATGAGACAATTTAAGATTAAATAAAATCATGAAATCCTCAAAATTCAGAGTTTTTCTTACAGTAACAGTCATTATACAAAAGTATTATATTGTGTTTTACAGTACGTGGAAATGAACAACTTCATCAATAAGACAAAAGTGCCTTACATATTTATATTTATACATATATGAAAGTAATGTCGTCACCTCCAGCCAGTCTTAAATAATGTGTCTGTTATAAACATCCTCATGTGTCTCTGATCTCATCTCTGACCCTCTTATGACCCCTGATTTCTGCATAATGTCCATCAGTGTGTTTTCTGCAGTCTGATGCTTTGACATGATATTGATCAATACATGCAGAACTAATAAATGACAGTGAAAGTGTTTTATATTAGTATATGTGTCTTAATATTGTTTAAATAACTATATCAGCTCTAACAGAAGCCCTGTCCGGCTGTATGAGTGTGTGAACCTACATTAGACTTTATTACTCCAAGTGTATGAAAACTTTGAGTATTAGCTGATGTGTGTCATTTCACGATTCAACACACTTAATTCTATGGAAATAATCTATACACACACACACACACACACACTACACACACACACAAACAAACAGACACACACTTTCTCTCTCTCTCTCTACACACACACTCTACACATACACACATTAAAATAGAAAAAATATAATATAAAATATTAAAATAGAAATGAATGACTTCTGGTGGATTTGACGCTCTCGGCGCCTCTGGTCTGAACGGAAGTAGCAACTCTGATATCAGTCCGTCGGGTCCACTGTCGGTTTTCCGTTCCGGGCGGACTTTCTAACAATTATACTGTTTAAGAAAATTATTGGTTTCATTATGCTTGAGAAATAATATTGTACTGTTGATCACCGCAATTCGTTTTACAATTGTATTTAATTTGTGACGTGATTGACACAGAGCCCAAGGCATAAGCGAACTAAGCGGCTGCTTAGGTCTCCCGTGGCCACCAGGGGCCCCCAAGAGCACATGAAATAAAAGCTTGATTATTATAAATAAATAAAAGGGGGATTCGACAGGGCTGCCCGATTAGTCCATTGCTTGTTTTGTTGGTTACACAAGTTATGGCCATTCATATTAAGAAAGATCATTTTCGTGGTATCAGAACAGAAGATACAGAGATTAAATGCACACAATTAGCCGATGACACCCTTTTTTTAAGAGACTATACTGACATTGAAAAAGCAATTAATTGTCTGCAGTTATTTTCATCTGTATCTGGTCTTTCCCTGAATATGAATAAATGTGAGCTTATGGCACTAGGTTCCTGTAATTTTACAGCAGTATGCGATATTCCCGTGAAAGAAGTTTGGGGATCAAGTTAGCTAAAAATATGGAAGTCAGAAGTGAGTTAAACTTCGCTCCTGTCATTCAATCATTTGAGTTCTTGTCTGATGAGAGATATCTCTTTAACTGGTCGTGTGTTACTGGTTAAAGCGGAGGGTTTATACTGCTCAAGTGTTAGATACACCCCATCATTCATTAAAAGTATAGACACCAAACCTTTTAGATTTGTTTGGAAGAACAAATCAAACTATATTAAAACAGAAAATATTTGTAATCAAAAATTGAAGGAGGATTGAATGTTTTAGATTTTAAGACCTCTAACATGATATTTAAAATAAAATGGCTCCAAAATTATTTAAAAAATAAGTAAAGTATATGATATACAACACCTACATTTATATTTCAAAAAGTAGCTGGTATAGAGTTCATATTGAAATGTGATTATGATATTAACAAAATACCCATTAAACCTGCAAGTTTCCACAAACAAGCATTACTTTAATTGACTCTTATGTAAAGTCATCATTTCAATTTACGGTTTGATTGGAGTAAAATTTGGATGACACCTCATAAGTCTTGCATCACAAATAAAGTGAAAGAGGTTTCATATAAGATTGTCCATCATGTTTACGCAGTTAAATCACGTGTGCTGCAGCGTTTTAAAGTGAACATGGAAGATATTTGTGTTTTTGGTCAAATTTCCCCTGAGACTATTAATCATTTATTTGGGAGTGTCCCAAGATCCAAATGTTTTGGAAAGAACTCAATAATTATTCACAAAGTAAAACTATGATTCTTGTTAACTTTGAAGAAGTTGATGTTACGCTAAAATGTTTTTCATTTGATGGTGATAAAAATATTCTGTTTATATTTGATTTAATTATTATAATTGTTATTATATTCATAAAGTCAAGTGGAAAAATGACAAATTTGTAACAATTTAAAATTATGTTAAAATATATTTAGAAACAATATCCAAAAGTAAAAACTTAAAAGCAAGGAAAACTTTACAGCTATTTCATAAGTATACGTTTTTTCTGTAAAAAATGCCTTTCTTACTTTCTTTCTTTCTTTTTTTTTATTATTTTATATGTATTTATTTTATTTTTTACCCTTGACATGTATGGTTATATGTACTCTTGTATGTAAATTCTTTTTTGTTCTTGTTAAAATGCAATAAAAATAATTATATATGTGTGTGTGTGTGTGTGTGTGTGTGTGTGTGTGTGTGTAATGTCAATGGACAATGGTAGTTACACAAAAGCACAATATTAAATGTAATATTATGTTTAACGGGCTGCAGTCAGACAGTTAGCTGATTAAAGAGCAGCATAATTACAGCAACACAGCAATGACACAAAAAAGGACACATCCCTCTGGTAAAAAGAGGAAAACCGAGGACAAGGAAAAAACAGCAAGCTAAAGGTGTGTAGCTAGGCTATGATGTGAGCTAACGTTAGCTGGCTAGTTAGTAAACATAGCCTAGCTAGCATTCTTGTTTTAGGAAAGTTCACGTTTGAATAATCATCCGTAAATAGCCTTGACATCTTAATATATTATAATACAACATATTACTCAGCTAATTCTAATCAAGCATTGATAATAGTCAATCGTATTGGCGCCACCGAGGTCCCCCAAATCAAATTCTGCTTAGGACCCCATAAAGGCTTGGGTCGGCCCTGGATTGGCAAAATAAAACGGGTCGAAAAGAAAAAAACTGAGATTTGTTCCAAATTATTTTAACATTAATATTTAGTTTATAAAATGATACTATAGGATAAATATCATAATGTGTCCGTGTCGTTTCTTCTATGACCATTAGAGGTTCATTAGAGGAAATGTTTATTTTTCTCAATGGGAGTAAAATACGAATGTTTCAATATGAGCCTTTCTGAACTTTCTTACGATTTCGCCATCATTCGTTATTACGACTCATCATGTTAGCGAGTGGCGTAGTCCATATGACTTGTACGCTATATTCTAAAGCGGCCTCCACAAGACTCATGTCGGGTCATCGACGCACTGCTTAACGTTATATCAAGCACCGCTTGAACCTCCAGAAGACACTCGCTGCAGAGGACGTCCTGTTTTGGTTTTAGCATTGACACCATCCATGTAACGATGCATTATTTATGAACTTATGAGGGATCAATGATTCATTCTGCCACCAGTTCTGCATTTGTGCATGAATACGTAACACTGGCCGACTGCGGGTGTATATCTGAGTCATGAACTAACAGCTTGTGTGTGTGTGTGTGTGTGTGTGTGTATGTGTGTGTGTGTGGTCCTCTCTGTTTATCTGGCACACATTTTAAAGGATTTTGGGTCTTCTCTCCATCTGTGCTGGTCTGATTCTTCGTTAAACCTCAAGATGTCAACACTGATGTCATGAGTGGGTTTCAAACGTCCACATGACACAGCATCACCTACAACATACAAATCACAACAATTACACTGTTTAGAATGGAAAACTACAAACACACACTATTACAGGGACAATCCCCCCGGAGCAACCTGGAGTTAAGTGTCTTGCTCAAGGACACAATGGTGGTGGCTGTGGGGATCGAACCAGCAACTTTCTGATTACCAGTTATGTGCATTAGACCACTACACCACCACCACTCCACATGGACATTTGTGAACCACTGACTCGTGATCAGCACCACAGACACAAATACTTCAACTCAACATATGACAACAAACCAACATACGCTACATTACTCCGGCTTCTGTTCATGTTTGAAGATAAACACGTCAGCAGTCATAAACAAGTGAATTATGTTTTGGTTTTGAGACTGTGTCTGAATCACAATAGAGTCATTCTGCAAAACTCGAGTGACTCATTATTACAAAGCTCCTGAGGTGACACATGATAGTGAGTCTTCAATGATGATGTCATAATATGATGCAAAACCTCATGTGTTGTGTCTCAGAGAAGTCTCCGGCTCAAATCTTTCCCATGTGTTTTTGTGATGGACACCCTCCACGGCACCCTGAGTTGTTGAGATGTTTCAGAGAAGGGCAGGTGTTCAACGCTCCAGCACAGGGTCGGTTTGGGAGACTAAATGTGATTGGGAATTTCAGGATTCATGCGGTCCATTGGACATACTGTAGGCTTCATCTGTAAATGAAACAGTGATGCAACAGGCTAGTTCGATTGCATTATTAATCACATTTTGTATGGAAATGTTTAATCAGTCTAATCAGATAATAGGTTTATGTTCAGCACCTTTCATTGTGGGATACAGTATTGCACGCGGTGTGTTCTGTTGAATCCGGGTATTCCCTGCATACTAAACATGTGCACACTGTGCACTGTATCCACACTGGAGAAGTAGTGTGAGTAGTTTGAGACTAGAGGAGTAGTTTGCAGTAGTTGGCTGATCCTAGAGCAGCGTTTACTCTTTGCTGTGGGTAGAATGAGAGACAGTGATGTTGATGTGACCAAACGTTACGTTGTGTAATAGTCCATCTTCTTCCTCTGTGTGATTGTTTGGTACTCCTGCTCTGAATAGACAAACCAGTTCCTCTCTGAGAATGATGATCACATGTGATCCTGTGAGAGAGGAACTCTAATGCCTTTGATTGTACATCTGTATGTCTGTGGGAATTACACATGCTTGTGAATCTTTATGTTACAGGCGTAAATATGAATATTATAGTCGGACAGCAAAATAAATAAATCAACAAATAGGATTTTGAGATTTAAAAATCATTATTTTTATTATATATAAATACTAAATAAAATAATAATAATAATAATTAAGGCATATGGCTGTACTATATACAGTATATAATATTATTGTATTACCAACACATTCTGTTCTATTGACTAGATATCTGTGGATTCTATTCTATTTTATTCTATAATACAGATATCCGGGGATTCTATTTTATTTTATTCTATAATATAGATATCTGTGGATTCTATTCTATAATATAGATATCTGTGGATTCTATTCTATAATATAGATATCTGTGGATTCTATTCTATAATATAGATATCTGTGGATTCTATTCTATAATATAGATATCTGGGGATTCTATTCTATAATATATGTAACGTTTGAATAATGAGGCTGACGAGGAGATGCGGATCCAAACGCAGTTTGAGTTTATTTGATCACAAAAACACTAAATGAACAAAAGAACAACCCACGATGGGGAAAAGAAACATAAACTAGATAAGGTAACCACGGTAGAGACAAACAGGGAACAAGGGAGAGACGCAAACATCAGGCAAACATCAAACAACGATCGACAAAGACTGAACAAAGACACGGGGTATAAATACACAAAACATGGGAAAAGGGGCCAATGAAAGAACAGAACTCAAACAAGATAACGAGGTGATTAACAGAAACCAAAGGCAAATTAACAAGGGCAGGTGTAAACAATGAACAGTGAACACGAACGCTAACAGAGGACTGTGGAGTTAAATAAGGGACTAAAGTGAAAACTAAGAAATACCAAAAGTGACAAAATCACAAACAAAGGGCAACAGAGGGACAAGAGAGGGTAACCGTTACATAGCCCCCCCTTTAAAGATCGGATACCAGACAATCCTAAATAACACACAACAACAAAAGACAAAAGTTCATAAGAACAACATGAGGGCACCAGGGGCTAACAGACAGTACAAGTGGGCACATGGGTAGACAGGCAGACCAGGGGGGAACACTGGGCAGGCAGGAAGTCCGGGGGCAGACAGGCAGACCAGGGGGGGCACAAGAACAAGGAGGCAGTCCAAGGGGCACAGAGGGCAGGCAGGAAGTCCGGGGGGGGCCACGAGGGGAAATGAGACAGTCCATGGGGGCACAAAGGGAGATGTGACAGTCCACGGGGGGCACAAGGGACAACCAGGCAGTCCATGGGGGCACAAAGGGACAGGTTTGGGAGGCCGGGGTGGTATCGACCGGGCGGGGACAGGTTTCAGTGGTCTGGGAGCTGGGTCAGGAGGCCTGGGGGAAGGCCTCAGGACGGGAACAGGGTCAGGAGGCCTGGGTGGAGGCCACCGGACAGGGACTGGGTCAGGGGGCCTGGGAAGAGGCCACGGGACTGGGACTAGGTCAGGAGGTCTGGGGAGAGGCCACAGGACAGAGGCTGGCAGAGCCGTGTGAGGCGGAGCCAAGGAGGACTTCGGAGGCGGCGCCAAAGGAGGCTTAGGCAGGACCATGGCAGACTCAAGTGGTAAGGCCTTGGGCAGGTCAGGAGGCGGAACAGTGTTGGGCGGAGCCAAGGGAGGTGATGGTGTAGAAGGCTCAGAAGGCGGAGCCACTGGAGGTGGAGCCGAAGGTGGCGTGGGCGAAGAAGGCTCTGAAGACGGAGCCAATGGAGGCTTCGGAGGCGGAGCCGGGAGAGGCTCGGGAGGTGGAGCTGAAAGAGGCTCAGGATGCGGAGCCGAGGTAGGCGGCACCGTGGGAGGCTCTAGGAGCGGAGACCAGGAAGACTCTGGAGTCTCTGGGGGTAGAGACGTAGAAGGCTCTGAGGGTGGAGCCGCCAAAGGCTTGAGTGGCTTGAGAGGCGGTGCCGGAGGAGGCTCGGGAGGCGGAGCCATAGGAGGCTCTGAGGGCGGAGCCGTCGAAGGCTTGAGTGGCTCGAGCGGCGGAGCCGTAGGAGGCTCGGGAGGCGGTGCCATCGAAGGCTTGAGTGGCTCGAGAGGCGAAGCCGGAGGAGTCTCGGGAGGCGGAGCCATAGGAGGCTCGGGAGGCTCTGAGGGCGGAGCCGTCGAAGGCTTGAGTGGCTCGAGAGGCGGAGCCGTAGGAGGCTCAAGAGGCTCTGGGGGCGGAGCCGTCAAAGGCTTGAGTGGATCGAGAGGCGGAGCAATCGGAGGCTCTGGAGGCGGAGCCGTAGGAGGCCCCTGTAGGCGGAGCTGCAGGAGGCTCGAGAGGCTCTGGGGGGGAGCCATAGGAGACTCGGGGGGCGGAGCCCTGGAAGGCTCGAGAGGTTCAGGAGGCGGAGCCCTGGCAGGCTCGAGAGGTTCGAGGGGCGGAGCCCTGGCAGGCTCGAGAGGCTTGAGGGGCGGAGCCCTGGCAGGCTCGAGAGGCGGAGTTCTGGAAAGCTTGGGAGGCTTGAGAGACGGAGTCCTGGAAGACTCGAGAGACTTGAGGGGCGGAGCCCTGGAAGGCTCGAGGGACTTGAGGGGCGGAGCCCTGGTAGGCTCAAGAGGGCTGAGAGGCGGAGCCCTGGAAGGCTCGAGAGGCTTGAGAGGCGGAGCTCTGGGAAGCTCGGAGGGCGGAGCTCTGGAAAGCTCAGGAGGCTTGAGAGACGGAGCCCTGGAAGACTCGAGAGACTTGAGAGGCGGAGCCCTAGGAGGCTCGAGAGGCTTGAGGGGCGGACCCCTGGTAGGCTCGAGAGGCTTGAGAGGTGGAGCCCTGGAAGGCTCGAGAGGCGGAGCCCTGGAAAGCTCGAGAGGCGGAGCTCTGGAAAGCTCGAGAGGCGGAGCTCTGGAAAGCTCGGGAGGCTTGAGAGACGGAGCCCTGGAAGACTCGAGAGACTTGAGAGGCGGAGCCCTAGGAGGCTCGAGAGGCTTGAGGGGCGGACCCCTGGTAGGCTCGAGAGGCTTGAGAGGTGGAGCCCTGGAAGGCTCGAGAGGCGGAGCCCTGGAAAGCTCGAGAGGCGGAGCTCTGGAAAGCTCGAGAGGCGGAGCCCTGGAAGACTCGAGAGACTTGAGAGGCGGAGCCCTAGGAGGCTCGAGAGGCTTGAGGGGCGGACCCCTGGTAGGCTCGAGAGGCTTGAGAGGGCTGGAGCCCCTGGTAGGCTCGGGAGGCGAGCTCTGGAAAGCTCGAGAGGCTGAGCCTAGGAGCTCGGGAGGCTTGGACGACCCTGGTAGGCTCGAGAGGCTTGAGGCGGACCCTGGTAGGCTCGAGAGGCTGAGCTCTGGAAAGCTCGGAAACTCGGATGGCTGAGCTCTGGAAAGCTCGAAACTCGGATGGCTGAGCTCTGGAAAGCTCGGAACTCGGATGGCTGAGCTCTGGAAAGCTCGAAACTCGGATGGCTGAGCTCTGGAAAGCTCGGGAAACTCGGATGGCTGAGCTCTGGAAAGCTCGGGAAACTCGGATGGCTGAGCTCTGGAAAGCTCGGGAAACTCGGATGGCTGAGCTCTGGAAAGCTCGGGAAACTCGGATGGCTGAGCTCTGGAAAGCTCGGGAGGAGGAGCCCTAGAAGACTCGAGAGACTTGGGAGGAGGAGCCCTGGAAGGCTCGAGAGGTGCTGGCTCTAGGATGGGCACGACCATTGGCGTTGGCTCTTGGACGGTCATGGCTACTGGCACTGGCTCTTGGACGGTCACGGCCACTGGCGCTGGCTCAGGGACGGTCGAGGCTACAGGCGCTGGCTCAGGGACATCTGAGGCTACAGGCGCTGGCTCAGGGACATCTGAGGCTACAGGCGCTGGCTCAGGGACATCTGAGGCTACAGGCGCTGGCTCAGGGACATCTGAGGCTACAGGCGCTGGCTCAGGGACATCTGAGGCTACAGGCTGGCTCAGGGACATCTGAGGCTACAGGCGCTGGCTCATTGACGTTTGAGGCTAACGGCACTGGCTCATTGACGTTTGAGGCTATCGGTACTGGCTCACTGACGTCTGAGGCTACAGGCACTGGCTCGGGGACGGTCGAGGGCTCAGGCTCGCTCACAGTGACATGCGAGGGCTCTAGCTCGCTCACCGTGGCTGACGAGGACTCAGGCTCGCTCACAGTGACATGCGTGGGCTCTGGCTCGCAGACCGGGGCTGGCCGGGAGGCGGAAGCCCGTCTTCTCCTCCTTCTCCGGGCAGACGAAGAGGACCGCGCTGGCTCGTTGACCGGCGCGAAAGGACGAACCACGGGCGAATGGAGGGTCAATTCTGCGGGAGGCGCTACGGGGTTCTCCTCGATGATGTCCACTGTTAAATGAGAACCGCAGATCTGTAGGGTAAATACACAAAACATGGGAAAAGGGGCCAATGAAAGAACAGAACTCAAACAAGATAACGAGGTGATTAACAGAAACCAAAGGCAAATTAACAAGGGCAGGTGTAAACAATGAACGGTGAACACGAACGCTAACAGAGGACTGTGGAGTTAAATAAGGGACTAAAGTGAAAACTAAGAAATACCAAAAGTGACAAAATCACAAACAAAGGGCAACAGAGGGACAAGAGAGGGTAACCGTTACAATATAGATATCTGGGGATTCTATTCTATTTTATTCTATAATATAGATATCTGTGGATTCTATTCTATTTTATTCTATAATATAGATATCTGGGGATTCTATTCTATTTTATTCTATAATATAGATATCTGGGGATTCTATTCTATTTTATTCTATAATATAGATATCTGGGGATCCTATTCTATTTTATTCTATAATATAGATATCTGGGGATTCTATTCTATTTTATTCTATAATATAGATATCTGGGGATTCTATTCTATTTTATTCTATAATATAGATATCTGGGGATTCTATTCTATTTTATTCTATAATATAGATATCTGTGGATTCTATTCTATTTTATTCTATAATATAGATATCTGGGGATTCTATTCTATTTTATTCTATAATATAGATATCTGGGGATTCTATTCTATTTTATTCTATAATATAGATATCTGGGGATTCTATTCTATTTTATTCTATAATATAGATATCTGTGGATTCTATTCTATTTTATTCTATAATATAGATATCTGGGGATTCTATTCTATTTTATTCTATAATATAGATATCTGGGGATTCTATTCTATTTTATTCTATAATATAGATATCTGGGGATCCTATTCTATTTTATTCTATAATATATATATCTGGGGATTCTATTCTATTTTATTCTATAATATAGATATCTGGGGATTCTATTCTATTTTATTCTATAATATAGATATCTGGGGATCCTATTCTATTTTATTCTATAATATAGATATCTGGGGATTCTATTCTATTTTATTCTATAATATAGATATCTGGGGATCCTATTCTATTTTATTCTATAATATATATATCTGGGGATTCTATTCTATTTTATTCTATAATATAGATATCTGTGGATTCTATTCTATTTTATTCTATAATATAGATATCTGGGGATTCTATTCTATTTTATTCTATAATATAGATATCTGGGGATCCTATTCTATTTTATTCTATAATATATATATCTGGGGATTCTATTCTATTTTATTCTATAATATAGATATCTGGGAATTCTATTCTATTTTATTCTATAATATAGATATCTGGGGATCCTATTCTATTTTATTCTATAATATGGATATCTGGGGATTCTATTCTATTTTATTCTATAATATGGATATCTGGGGATCCTATTCTATTTTATTCTATAATATGGATATCTGTGGATTCTATTCTATTTTATTCTATAATATAGATATCTGGGGATCCTATTCTATTTTATTCTATAATATATATATCTGGGGATTCTATTCTATTTTATTCTATAATATAGATATCTGGGGATTCTATTCTATTTTATTCTATAATATATATATCTGGGGATTCTATTCTATAATATAGATATCTGGGGATTCTATTCTATTTTATTCTATAATATATATATCTGTGGATTCTATTCTATTTTATTCTATAATATATATATCTGGGGATTCTATTCTATTTTATTCTATAATATATATATCTGGGGATTCTATTCTATTTTATTCTATAATATAAATATCTGTGGATTCTATTCTATTTTATTCTATAATATAGATATCTGGGGATTCTATTCTATTTTATTCTATAATATATATATCTGTGGATTCTATTCTATTTTATTCTATAATATATATATCTGGGGATTCTATTCTATTTTATTCTATAATATATATATCTGGGGATTCTATTCTATTTTATTCTATAATATAAATATCTGTGGATTCTATTCTATTTTATTCTATAATATAGATATCTGGGATTCTATTCTATTTTATTCTATAATATAGATATCTGGGATTCTATTCTATTTTATTCTATAATATATATATCTGGGGATTCTATTCTATTTTATTCTATAATATAAATATCTGTGGATTCTATTCTATTTTATTCTATAATATAGATATCTGGGATTCTATTCTATTTTATTCTATAATATAGATATCTGGGGATTCTATTCTATTTTATTCTATAATATAGATATCTGTGGATTCTATTTTATTTTATTCTATAATATAGATAGCTGGGGATTCTATTCTATTTTATTCTATAATATGGATATCTGGGGATCCTATTCTATTTTATTCTATAATATAGATATCTGTGGATTCTATTCTATTTTATTCTATAATATATATATCTGGGGATTCTATTCTATTTTATTCTATAATATATATATCTGGGGATCCTATTCTATTTTATTCTATAATATAGATATCTGGGGATTCTATTCTATTTTATTCTATAATATATATATCTGTGGATTCTATTCTATTTTATTCTATAATATAGATATCTGGGGATTCTATTCTATTTTATTCTATAATATAAATATCTGTGGATTCTATTCTATTTTATTCTATAATATAGATATCTGGGATTCTATTCTATTTTATTCTATAATATAGATATCTGGGGATTCTATTCTATTTTATTCTATAATATAGATATCTGTGGATTCTATTCTATTTTATTCTATAATATAGATATCTGGGGATTCTATTCTATTTTATTCTATAATATGGATATCTGGGGATCCTATTCTATTTTATTCTATAATATATATATCTGTGGATTCTATTCTATTTTATTCTATAATATAGATATCTGGGGATTCTATTCTATTTTATTCTATAATATGGATATCTGGGGATCCTATTCTATTTTATTCTATAATATAGATATCTGTGGATTCTATTCTATTTTATTCTATAATATAGATATCTGGGGATTCTATTCTATTTTATTCTATAATATGGATATATGGGGATCCTATTCTATTTTATTCTATAATATAGATATCTGGGGATCCTATTCTATTTTATTCTATAATATGGATATCTGGGGATTCTATTCTATTTTATTCTATAATATAGATATCTGGGGATTCTATTCTAAATCATGGACATCTGGAATACTGTTTATTATATTCTACGAAAATATAAATTTTAAGCAACTATTATATTCTATAGAATAGACTTCAAAGGTTTCTATTGTGTTTTATTCTTGTCTATAGAAGGAAATCTAGAAATACTATTTTAAAATATGTTTTTAAAAATAGACATCTTGGGCTTTGATTCTATGCTGTTCTATTGTATTTTATAGAATAGATAAATGTGTCTTCTGTTCTGTTCTATTCTATTCTAAAAATAGACATCTGGGCTTCTGTTCTGTAAAAGACACATGCTGGACTTCAGGGGATTCTATTCTATTATGTTAAAGCATAGACATCTGGAATACTATTTTAAAATATTTTTTTAAATAGATGTCTTGGGCTTCAATTCTATGCTGTTCTATTGTATTCTAAAGGAAAGACAAATTTGTCTTCTGTTCTATTCTATTCAATAAAATAGACATATTGGGATTATGTTCTATTATACTATGTTATGTTAAAGCATAGACAATTGGAATACTATTTTATATAATATTCTATAAAATAGGCATATTGGGCTTCTATTCTATTGTGTTCTATTCTATAAAATGATGACTAATACTTTATAGACTTTATATTACAGTTTCATTTTCTGTAAAGCTGTTTTTAAACGAAGTGTGTTATGTAAAGTGCTAAATAAATTATAATGACTTGAATATTCTATTCTAGAAAAATAGACATCTAAAGGTTCTATTCTAGAACAAAAGACATCTGAAGGTTCTATTCTAAATAAAATAGAAATCTGAAGGTTATATTCTAGAAAAAAGACATCTGAAGGTTCTATTCTAGAAAAAAAGACATCTGAAGGTTCTATTCTAAATAAAATAGAAATCTGAAGGTTATATTCTAGAAAAAAGACATCTGAAGGTTCTATTCTAGAAAAAAAGACATCTGAAGGTTCTATTCTAAATAAAATAGAAATCTGAAGGTTATATTCTAAAAAAAGACATCTGAAGGTTCTATTCTAAATAAAATAGACATCTGAAGGTTCTATTCTAGAAAAATAGACATCTGAAGGTTCTATTCTAGAAAAAAAGACATCTGAAGGTTCTATTCTAAATAAAATAGAAATCTGAAGGTTATATTCTAGAAAAAAGACATCTGAAGGTTCTATTCTAGAAAAATAGACATCTGAAGGTTCTATTCTTGAAAAATAGACATCTGAAGGTTCTATTTATTTCTATAAAATAGACATTAGATTATTTTATTATATAACATATATTTTATTTTATATCTATTTCTAGAATAGACATCAGGATGTTTTATTCTATGTTATTCTATATAATAGACATCCGGTGCTTCTATTTTATTCTGTACTATTCTATATTCGATTCTATTAGATAGACTTCTGAGCCTTCTATTCTATTCTGTTCTATTCCATAAAATAGACATCTTGGGATTCAATGCTATTCTGAAAAAATAGACATCTGAGGCTTTAATTCTATTTTATTGAAATAGATATATATAATAGATATCTTGGGATTCTGTTCTGTACAAGAGACATTAGGCTTCTATTCTTTTCTATACCATTTGGGGATTTTATTCTATTTAGTTCATTAAAATAGACATACAAGCTTCAGTTCTATTCTCATATTGGCTACATACAGAGATTCTGCAGAATCCTCTTTGAGATGCAGCTGGACTGAAACCATTGACATGTGTGATATGAGATATGAACAACAGATGACCACTGAACTGCTGGATCACTTTAGACCAGTGACATCATGGGCTGTGTCTCAAACGCTCGTGTGCTGCCTACATAAACAGCATTTTGATGCTGATTTGTAATGCACATGCAGAAATACTGCACATGCCAATATGATGTAAAAAAACAACAAGATTGCTGATTTGGAATGTGCATATGATGGCCCAAAATACTGCACACACGCCCAGGATGTGCGCTCGGAACGGGGATGAGGAAAACATGCTGTCTAAGTAGGCAACTCACTTTTAGCCCGTGTCGTGTGTGGAGGAGAGCGTTAAACATCACTGTGATTCAGCGAGAATGAGATGAATGAAAAAAACACCCTGCAGTTCAGTGGAGAGAGAGAGAGAGAGAGAGAGAGAGAGAGAGAGAGAGAGAGAGAGAGAGAGAGAGAGAGAGAGATGTTGACAGTAATGGGAGCGGATGGGCGCGCGGGCGAGCTTTATTCAGTGCGCTCGAGCGCACGCGTTAGTCTCGTGCACGTTCCTTTATGACGTCATGACTATGCGCTCGTGCGTTCAGCGTTCGGACTGTTGCGGGATGCCCGTGTTTAAGCCGCTCATTCATTCTCCCGGCGCACCAGTATCATCTGAATTAATATGTTGGATCCTGACACGAGTCTCCTCCGGTAACACCGTCACATTGTGTCGTCAGCGGTTCATTCACGGGCGGATCCAGCAGCATCTGTAGCATCACATCATGGATGATTCGGGAATAATCCGGCGCAGACGGCTGCAGGTCAGATCACAATGCCTTTAATATTACACTGACACTAAAGCACTATGCTAATACCATGTTTTGGTAGTGCCATGGTATTAGCATGGTTTATGGACCAATACTGTACATGTATAGATGGTTTTTCTTTGGACATGGTACCGTGAGGATGGCATGACTAAATGCAATAGTTATGGAAATGATGATGATTCAATACATACTCTTACTGTGACGTGTGATCATGGTTTGTCAAATTCAGTACATAAAATGAGATCATATTGGCACATTGCCTTTAAAGACCTCTGAATGTTTTGAATGACATGTTTGGAGTGTCAACTCGTCACTCCTTTTCATTAAAAAAGAGGATACAGAGAGGCACTTGCAAAAATGGGGCTTACAATTTGAAGCGTATTAAACCAGAAATGCTATGCTTATAATTTTATAAACGCACTTGCATTATTTCTTCTGTTAAAACTAGTGTATCATTTGAGCTGTAAAGTTGTTGACGTCATCTTATTTGCAGGATTACAGGGTGTAAGGTGTTACGTTGTCATAGTAACGAAGGAAAATTGGCTATAACTTTACACAGATAAGATTATTAAGAGATATTATCACTCTAAAATCATGTTTACATGTATATTGTTTATGTCTTGTGTCTATACTTTTGAAACAGTGAGTATTTTAATGATTATCATCTGGCCCCCATTCACTTCCATTGTAAGTGTCTTACTGTAATCGTGATTGGATATAACTTTACACAGATAAGATTAGTAAGTGATTTTATCACACTTAAATCATGTTTACATGTATATTGTTTATGTCTTGTGTCTATACTTTTGAAACAGTGAGTATTTTAATGATTATCGACTGGCCCCCATTCACTTCCATTGTAAGTGTCTTACTGTAATCGTGATTGGATATAACTTTACACAGATAAGATTATTAAGTGATATTATCACTCTAAAATCATGTTAACATGTATATTGTTTATGTCTTGTGTCTATACTTTTGAAACAGTGAGTATTTTAATGATTATAGACTGGCCCCCATTCACTTCCATTGTAAGTGTCTTACTGTAATCGTGATTGGATATAACTTTACACAGATAAGATTAGTAAGTGATTTTATCACACTAAAATCATGTTTACATGTATATTGTTTATGTCTTGTGTCTATACTTTTGAAACAGTGAGTATTTTAATGTTTATCAACTGGCCCCCATTCACTTCCATTGTAAGTGTCTTACTGTAATCGTGATTTTTGCCTCTTATTTTTTTTTTTAAGAGTGATGAGTCTAAATATTTTTTTGTAGTCCACTTTATGCCACAAATACTAATGATAATGATGATTTAGCTGTACAATGTGCCTATTTGTTTTGAAAAGAATGACACAAATAATAAACAAATCATAATAACAGTTTGTGTGCAGCACAGAGATTCTGCCTCAGAAGGCAGCAGCCTATATAGACAGTAAATCTGGTTAAAGAAAAGTCCCTCCAGCATCCACTCACAGAGACAGCAGCTACTAGTATGCATGCGGCACCCTGCTGCATGATGAGTTTGACCTTTGACCTCTGTGAATGGGTGTTGCACCATATGGCAGCAACAGTGCAGGGGGTGTTAACTGAAAATCAGTGTCTGTGTCAGATGGAGATAGGTGCACCCGAGGGATAGAAACAAATGTTGAAAGGCCGTTATTCTCACACCGAGACAAAAAGTGTGTCACGCATGTTTTAAATGCACAATATAAAACACAAACGCATTCAGTTCTGAGTTTGCATCTGAAGGGCATTAACATTTGGTCTTGACCATGTTTAAATGCCCCTAAATGTCCATGATCCTGCTCGGTTATCAGCCAATGAGACAGACGATTGATTTTTTCGGAACAGGTTGCCAGTAGTCTGTTGTCCGTGTTTAATCACAGAAAACCTCTGATGCACGGGAAATCCACGTCTGTTTTCTTGGCATGGAAACACACTTAGGTTCATGACACTTGGATTATGGGGCTGGCAGAGTAAATGATGCGTTTGCACCAAACAGCGGGCATGAGGCCCAGCTTTCGCCATTTCATTAAAACCGCTTCCTCGATCCCTCATTTAGCAGTCTGATCGTCTGGAATTACAATGGACGATTATCAGACATTGTCTTTATACAACCCATATAAAAGAGATTGGTTGCCAGAATGTTGATATATGGTTGCTTAGATGTTCCAAGTGTTTTTTTTAGCTAATTGCTATGCTGTTGCTATGGTGTTTTGGTTGGTTGCTAGGTTGCTCACTGGAGTCCACCCTCAACAATATGACTCTGCTCCCTCCTTCAATGTAAGTCTTATCCTACGCCAGGCAAAAATACAAAGTTTGATCGCTTATTCAAATGTACGGCTGATACTTCATAGGACATGTCCATATGAATCTGTTTAATTTCAGTGTCCTAACATTAGCATTTTCTGAAGTATGTGCTAATGCTAAGCGTTTTCGAAATGCTCCGTTATCGTTGGATGAAAATGGCGTCTTTGTTTGGATGAGTAGGTAAACAGTGAATTTGATGTGTTTCCAAACAAAAGCTTATTAGTGCGGACACGTCCTACCATCGTCGCTCTGTGGCACTTTTTCTTCTCTCCAGGTTAAATACAACTGTGTCTTTGGCTGTTGACAAGCAAATCGTGTTATGAGTATTATTTGAGATGTAAAGTGTCCAAATCGACCTTTTAAGGTGGAACTACTACACTGCAGGCGTAATCATGTGCCCTTTAAAAAGTGCCCTCTTTTGTCTTTAATTTTCAATTCTTGCCTCTTTTTGTCATCATACGTATTTGTTGAAGTTGTGCACTTCGGTACACAACATTATTTCGCACCACAGGCTCTTTGTAACAGCTTTGTGGATAGGTGCATTACCTTTCCCCTCCTTGTATCGTTGGATGGATATCATGCGGAAGTTAGCGGGTTTACAGGCGTATCATAGTCCTGACATGAGTTGAAAGGTTGGATATAACTTTGCACAGTCAGTGTTGGAAGGTGATTCTGTCACATCAGTCTCATGCTAACACATGTAACATTTAAGCTTTATGGTTATGCTTCCAAAACAGTGTGATATTTGATTATTTTAAACATTTGTATGTGGTGCTGTACACTTGGTGTTATAAGGGAACTGTCTCTCAAACTGTCATTTCCGGCTGCCTTTATCACTCGCGCGCCACTTCAGGCTGATTGGGGACCGGGCGTGCTTCGTTACAGCACGGCTTCGCCCTCCTCCGCACTACACTCCTTCGTCATGGGGAGCCACTGTCATGACGTACACCTCCCACTCCTCTCCGGGGGGAGGGTGTGCCTTGCGCCCTGTCTTCTGGCGGGTCAACGCCACCTTCCTCGACCTGGGATAAAAAATAGGCTACATGGAGTGAGAGAGAGAGAGAGAAAGAAACTCACTCGCCGGTTCTCTGATGCACTGTCGCATGGTCCTCGATCACTCCTCCAGCTGCTCCTCTCTGGAAAGACTGGAGTCAGACCTCCGACCCCCAGTGGACAGAATGCCCCTCCGCATTCCCGGTGACCCGTGGGGACACTCCAACACCCCTGGCAGCGGCTCCATCGCTCCAGGCGGTTGGAAAGTCCAGTCCCCACTCGCCTTGTGGTTGGAGACTGGTCTGGGCGGATGGCAGCGGTGCTCCCCTGGGTGGAATTGTGGAGGACTCTGCGACGGGCATCCCTCCTCCTTCCCGTGTTTCGGCACCAGTGTAAAGGGGGTTATAAAGGAAAGGAGGAGGCGAGAACTGCCTTGACAATATAAATAGTAGTTTAATGATCAACTTAACCAAAAACACACAAACATAACCACACACAGGGCAGCTGCCTGTAATTCTCTCTCTCTCTCTCTCTCTCTCTCTCTCTCGAACTGTCATTTCCGGTCACCTTTATCCCTCTCACGGCCCATCAGGGTGCTTGGGGACCGGGCGTGCATCATTCCAGCCCGGCCCCGCCCTCCTCCGCTCTACATGTGTATGTGTATTACTGTACTGTGAACATGTTTGGTTTTACTGTGGTAATCAACCGCAAGCTACTGAAGCAGTCCATGTAACTTAAAGTGGACCCTGGCCCTTTATACACTATGTAATATAAGTTTCAGGTGTCCCCAGAATGTGTCTGTCAAGTTTCAGCTCAAAATACCTCCCAGATCGTTTATGCTACCATGCCTTTATACCCCTGTTTTGTAGCCTTGTTCCAAACGGGTTGTTTTAGAGTCTGTAGCTTTAAATGCAAAGGAGCTGCTACTCCCCACACCCCTTTCTGAAAGTGGGCTGTTCCTTTCCTGCAAAGTCAATCATCTTACTGTATCGTGCATGGCCAATTACGAGTTATGAAATATGAAAAACAGTAATAGTTTTCAAAAATACCACTATTGTTTCATAATCGTTCAAACAAGCAAATTCAGAAAGCCAAATTGCAAACATTAAAAAAAGTATAAAGTGCAAAACTTACGACTTGCAAATCTGAAGTTGGGTCACGGAGAGTTTGTATCGATTCATCCATGACCCTTGGAAGCAAATCCTTGTGTTGACCATCATTAATGAAGCAGTCCGAGTTAGCACAAGCGGCTCTAGCGAGGAGATAAATATGGCGGACTGTGCGCTGCTCGCTCAGGTTTTAATGAGGGCAGATCTTAGCTACTCAGGTGGATTTCTTCTTCTGCTGTGGGCGGTACCTTTCCCCTTTTGATGTCATGAGGGGCTGCAAATCTGAACGGCTCTGAGACGCTGTTTTTTTATTGATGGGGAAAGGAAAGAAACTAGGGGATGGTATTTTACCATATTTTTGTGGCTGTCTGCACACACTGGGGTCACATAATTATGCTCAAAAATATTGAATAAGTTGATTTTGCATAATATGTCCCTTTTAAGTTGTGTTTACCCAAAGGTAAGAAACATCACATTTGGGATCTCTTTAAAATCTCAATTGTTTCTCCTAGAGAGCAATTGTAGACTTGTGACCAGTAATATTCATTAAATTCTCTTTAAAATAAACTCATGTGCTTAAATGAAATATTTCTAATGGCTTCTAGCAGGAAAATTAATTATCTTTAATAGAGAGAGCGAGAGAGAGAGAGAGAGCTTGTGAGTGTGTTCAAGGCTCATGATGCCAGAGTTGGACAGTCTGTTCACATTCAGCTCCATCTGTCCACATGAGTCCCCTGCGTCTCTGGGTTTGTGGGAAGCTTTTACCGCAGTTGGGAAACAAACTCAATTACAGTCTAAAATTAAACGCATGAGTCACGGCGAAGCAAACGGACCGTGCGAGTCTTAAGTCAAAGTCCAGTTTGACGTGGAAGTCCTTGTATCACACATTCATGCAATCCAGCTCTTTCATTGTCTGGAGTTTTGATGACATCACAAAACGGAACTATTCGTCTTACATTTAAAACAAAACAATATTATTGTGTCATGTTAAATGAACAGAATGTGTATCTAATGGATATTGCTGTGGAATATAATTGGCATTAATGTGCAATTATTCTAACATCTTGTGTTCAAGATGTGGACCTGTCCGTGGTGCTGAAACCATCTCCGAATATATTTCAACCTATTTTCAGTTTCATAGCGAAATTAAAATCAAATCTAATTGTGTCCTCATGAAGTCTGGTCCACTTTAAAATCTAAAAACCTTAAGTATTATAAGTTTAATTGACTAGCAAAGTGTCCAAATGTGGTCTGCTTGGTTTTTCTATCGTTTAGCAACAAGGCTCAGTGGGTAGCACTGTCGCCTCACAGCAAGAAGGTCATGGGTTTGAGTCCCAGTTCGCCCAGGGCCTTTCTGTAGGGAGTTGCATGTTCTCCATGTGTTCGTGTGGGTTTCCATTGGTATGTGTGTGTGTGTGTTGCCCTGTGATGGACTGGTCACCTGTCCAGGCTGTTTCCCTGCCTTCGGCCCGAGACAGTTGGGATAGTCTCTGGCACTACCTGCGACTCTACATAGGCAATAGGAGATGGATGGATGTAAAGATCAGCTGCTGAATGAATGTATATGTGCTGTGACCTGTGCTGTAATCCTCTTATGGCCGTGATCTCTGTTATTGACAGTGTATTGACCTGTAGGGTCACAGAGAGAGAGAGACAGAAACAGATCCAGAGCGTGTAACAGTCTCACGCTGTTTTACACCACTTTAAACATGTCAGCACACCTCACCCGGCCCGTGTTGTCATGGAAACGACATGCTTTTATTGATGATCAATAAGAAACCTGGAACTAATTAAGAACGTGCAGATCAATTATTCAATGCAGAAACGTGTCCTGTTACTTAGTTATCATAATTAAAAACTTGATGTTGTATTTTCTGCAGACTGAAGGTTAATATTTAGTGTGAGAGGTTTGATCAAATCACTATAAGCAACAGTTCTTATCATACACTTCTGAAAGGTTTTGGGTGGTGCAGACTTAAATAATTACAGTTCAAGGACATCCAAGTATTTCTGTTGGTGTGTGTGTGTGTGTGTGTGTGTGTGTGTGTGTGTGTGTGTGTGTGTGTGTGTGTGTGTGTGTGTGTGTGTGTGTGTGTGTGTGTGCGCGCGTGTATTTATCACTTTGTGGGGACCAAATGTCCCCATAAGGATAGTAAAACCCGAAATGTTTGACCTTGTGGGGACATTTTGTCGGTCCCCATGAGGAAAACAGCTTATAAATCAAACTAAATTATGTTTTTTGAAAATGTAAAAATGCAGAAAGTTTTCTGTGAGGGTTAGGTTTAGGGGTAGGGTTAGAATATAAAGTTTGTACAGTATAAAAACAATTATGTCTATGGAAAGTCCCCATAAAACATGGAAACACAACATAATAACGCACACATAATAGACACACGCATACGCATAACAGATACATATAACACACACTCACACATAACACACACACAATACACACACACATATTAAATAACATCGAACACACACATACACATAACACAGACACACATACACACATAATATACACACATAATACACACACACATATTAAATAACATCGAACACACATAACATACACATAACACACACACACACACACACACACACACACACACACACACACACACACACACACCAAGCCACTCTCTCTCATATCCAGTTCTCAGAATACTGAGCCAGTTTTCTTCTGAACTAACAAAGTGTTTAAAGTAAGAAAATATGACATTGTACATTTTTACATTTCAAATGTTTGTATTCAAGTGTGCGTTTGCTGTCTTTCTTAAAAACCATTGACACTTGCTTTGATAACTTGTCATCTAATGCACTGACGTTCAGATGTTTTAAGTGTGACACAAGTAAACAAATACTTTGTGTTTATTTCAAACTAATCTATGATCTCTGTTTTTCCTCCATCTGTCCGTGTGTCTGTGTGTCTTTGGCTCAGAAGGATCTTCCTCTGCCCCGTAAGAACAGCAGGTGAGTTGAACACACCTGAATATCTGATCTCAGCACACTGCAGCGCTACACGAGACGAGGAAGATCATCTGCAATATGTGAACACTTATTGTATGAGGTCAAGAATTATAGTTGTTTCCTCTTCATCCGCTGTCTTAAATGCTGTATATGATAATCGTACAAGACTGTGTACTTAACGTCTTTAATGAGGGAATGAACTACAATCCCATGATGCATTGCGAATAACGTAATTAAATATAAAGCAATGGGAAACTATAAAACTGTTGATATAAAGTTGTTGATTAAAAGTTTAGAAACAATATATTTTAATTGTATTGTAAAATATTCATATATATATATATACAAATATGTGTGTAGGGAGAGTGACCCGATTGCTGCAGAGCTCTTTTGGCGAGCTTTGTTTGCTGCAATTCTCTGATTGGTGGATCTCTGTTCAGGATTATGGGTAGTGTAGTTCTTAAAATGGAACCGCACTGTTAACATGATGTTTTTAACTATGAAGTTGAAATAATGTTCTGTTTTCCCATTGTTATCCTATGTAAACACGTACTGGACGATTGTCTTTGACATCTGCACCACGTCTCACTTTTTCTTAAGCATCTCGTGCAGGGCCGGCACATTTTAAACACCATGTCAAGTTAAAAAGAACTTCAAAAACGCATGTTGTGACACCTGCGCTCGCTTTCTGGTACTGGTCGGGTTTCATTTTAAGGCCTGTGCAGACCTCTATCTATGATGACTTAAAATGCTGTCTAGGTAGGCAGCTCACTAGGGATTGGAACAGAGCTGTAATATGTGAAGTGAGCACAACATGTCTTCCTTTAATGGTCCGTTCTGTCTGTCTCTCTCCATTTCTCTAAAAGCTTCATTCAGTTTGATTTTCTGTGATTGTCAGTTATGTCATACACCGTAACCTCTGGGGGGAAAACATAGTGCACTTAATGTTAGAAGTGAGCTCAACACAGACACACACACACACGATCACAGATCATCTGAACGGATGTAGCGCACCTGCTGCCCTCTTTTAATGCTGTCTTGGTTTCATCCGTTGCCTTCGGGATTTAACCCAGTATTCCCTCTGTACTCTTGCTCTATGTTCTCTAGTGTGTGAGCAAAGCCAGACGCTCCAACCTTTCTCCATCTCACACACACACTGTATGTTTTTCATGTGTGCTGGTTATTTCATCTGTGATTCAGTTGTTTTGCAAACGGCAGTATGTTTCGTCGCTCTAAAAGGTAAAATGATCCATATTTAAATGCAGTTTTAATAGACGTGAAGATGCGGTGAGGTCATTGTTTACCTGCAGCTGTTGACACACAATGACCTTGTTGATGGTACAGAAATAATTAGACCTGCGGTTTTAAGATTTTGTTCATGTGTTGGGTTATTTTTTTATTTTATGGGTACAATGTTTATAATATATGTATTGTGTTTGACTGAATCACAGGTGATTCAGTTCCGTGCATTTGTGAACTCCTTAAGACTCCTGTACTGTATTTTTTTAAACACATGGTATCATGCTATTAGCATAGTATTCTTTGTATGTTTGACATATTTACATGGTACTATAAATGTATAAAGGCTATACATTTTGACGATAAATATACTTGTATTTTTAGTCAATACTGAAACGGGTCAATCTAAATGGGCTATTTTAGTCAGTATATCAAAATCAGATGTAAGTCGAGTCTCTCGTGCACTTCACGTGTGAAGACATTGTGTGTCTGTAATGTCTCTCATACACTCACTCAAGCCATATCAAATAACGTTTACTCGCCCTCCATTAGCGCTTATCTCTCTCTCTCTTTATCATTTCTTCCTCATCCTGAGTCTCTCTCTCTCTTGAGTAGACTGTCTGAGATTAATGACTCTCAAAATGGTATTTTCTTTATCGCTGTAGCTCTACTGCGACGCACACAAACAGTGCAGTGCATTCTCTCCTTTCACATTCTATTATTGTCACACCAGCTCCAGCACACATGTATCTGCTGTGATATGATGCATTAATGTGTGTGTGTGTGTGTGTGTGTGTGTGTGTGTGTGTGTGTGTGTGTGTGTGTGTGTGTGTGTAGTTGCCGCAGTAACAGGAAGAGTTTGATTCTGACCTCCACCTCCCCGACTCTGCCCCGGCCACATTCCCCATTACCGGGACACATCGGTAAGTGGACATGTCCTCCTGGTTCTGATTGATAAACTAGCTAACACTGCTAGACAAACCAGGTCATACTAGCTTAAGGTGGTCAAGCTGGTTTGTTATACATGGTAGCTGGTTTGTTACTGGTTCAAAGTGGTTTATCAGCTTGACCATGGTGGTTTTCTAGCTTTAGCCAGCTTGACCAAGGTGGTTTACCTGCTCTAGCCAGCTTGACCAAGGTGGTTTACTAGCTCTAGCCAGCTTGACCAAGGTGGTTAACCAGCTCTAGCCAGCTTGACCAAGGTGGTTTACTAGCTTTAGCCAGCTTGACCAAGGTGGTTTACCTGCTCTAGCCAGCTTGACCAAGGTGGTTTACTAGCTCTAGCCAGCTCGGCCAAGGTGGTTTACCTGCTCTAGCCAGCTGGACCAAGGTGGTTAACCAGCTCTAGCCAGCTTGACCAAGGTGGTTTACCTGCTCTAGCCAGCTTGACCAAGGTGGTTTACCTGCTCTAGCCAGCTTGACCAAGGTGGTTTACTAGCTCTAGCCAGCTTGACCAAGGTGGTTTGCCAGCTCTAGCCAGCTTGACCAAGGTGGTTTACCTGCTCTAGCCAGCTTGACCAAGGTGGTTTACTAGCTCTAGCCAGCTTGACCAAGGTGGTTTACTAGCTCTAGCCAGCTTGACCAAGGTGGTTTACCTGCTCTAGCCAGCTTGACCAAGGTGGTTTACTAGCTCTAGCCAGCTTGACCAAGGTGGTTTACTAGCTCTAGCCAGCTTGACCAAGGTGGTTTACCTGCTCTAGCCAGCTTGACCAAGGTGGTTTACCTGCTCTAGCCAGCTTGACCAAGGTGGTTTACCTGCTCTAGCCAGCTTGACCAAGGTGGTTTACTAGCTCTAGTCAGCTTGACCAAGGTGGTTTGCCAGCTCTAGCCAGCTTGACCAAGGTGGTTTACTAGCTCTAGCCAGCTTGACCAAGGTGGTTTACTAGCTCTAGCCAGCTTGACCAAGGTGGTTTACTAGCTCTAGCCAGCTTGACCAAGGTGATTTACTAGCTCTAGCCAGCTTGACCAAGGTGGTTTGCCAGCTCTAGCCAGCTTGACCAAGGTGGTTTACTAGCTCTAGCCAGCTTGGCCAAGGTGGTTTACTAGCTCTAGCCAGTTTGGCCAAGGTGGTTTGCCAGCTCTAGCCAGCTTGGCCAAGGTGGTTTACTAGCTCTAGCCAGCTTGACCAAGGTGGTTTGCCAGCTCTAGCCAGCTTGACCAAGGTGGTTTACTAGCTCTAGCCAGCTTGGCCAAGGTGGTTTACTAGCTCTAGCCAGTTTGGCCAAGGTGGTTTACTAGCTCTAGCCAGCTTGGCCAAGGTGGTTTACTAGCTCTAGCCAGTTTGGCCAAGGTGGTTTACTAGCTCTAGCTAGTTTGACCAAGGTGGTTTACTAGCTCTAGCTAGCTTGACCAAGGTGGTTTACTAGCTCTAGCCAGCTTGACCAAGGTGGTTTACTAGCTCTAGCCAGCTTGACCAAGGTGGTTTACCTGCTGTAGCCAGCTTGACCAAGGTGGTTTACTAGCTCTAGCCAGCTTGACCAAGGTGGTTTGCTAGCTCTAGCCAGCTCGACCAAGGTGGTTTGCCAGCTCTAGCCAGCTTGACCAAGGTGGTTTACTAGCTCTAGCCAGTTTGACCAAGGTGGTTTACTAGCTCTAGCCAGCTTGACCAAGGTGGTTTACTAGCTCTAGCCAGCTTGGCCAAGGTGGTTTACTAGCTCTAGCCAGCTTGACCAAGGTGGTTTACTAGCTCTAGCCAGCTTGGCCAAGGTGGTTTACTAGCTCTAGCCAGTTTGGCCAAGGTGGTTTACTAGCTCTAGCTAGTTTGACCAAGGTGGTTTACTAGTTCTAGCTAGTTTGACCAAGGTGGTTTACCAGCTCTAGCCAGCTTGACCAAGGTGGTTTACTAGCTCTAGCCAGTTTGACCAAGGTGGTTTACTAGTTCTAGCCAGCTTGGCCAAACCAGCTTAATTATGGGGATTTATCAAATCTAACCACTGTGGAGTGGTGGTGGTGTAGTGGTCTAAGCACATAACTGGTAATCTGGTAATCAGAAGGACACTGGTTCAAACCCCACAGTCACCACCATTGTGTCGTTGAGCAAGGCACTTAACTCCAGGTTGTTCCAGGGGGATTGTCCCTGTAATAAGGGCACTGTAACTCGCTTTGGATAAAAGCATCTGCCAAATGCATAAATGTAAATGTAAATGTAACCAGCTTAACTAAGGTGGTTTAACTAGCTTCACCAAAGTTGTCTACCAGTGATCAGATTGGCCACTGCCCCACCTGCTGATTGTGCAGCTCATCAACGTTCTAGTCCAACTTGGGTCATAAAAGACCAGCTTGGACCAGTTAGAGACCATGTAAAAGGTTTTTGATTGCATATGGTTTAACATGATAGCAAGCTGGTTGTTTGTGGTAATTATCTAGTCAAAGCTGGTTTAGGTTGTTTAACAGCTGGAATACCTCCCAGTAAATCTGGCCAGTCTGGTTTAAGACGGATTAACCAGTATTCCAAAATGCAGCGTGACCACCTTAAGGTTTTATGAGATGGTTTGTCCAGCAGGGGAAACTAACTTTTGGGAAAACTGATGCTAATCTGTTTGATATGCATCTTTGTCATCAGCATGCAAGAAGAATTGGTAATTAGATTATTTTAGATGCTTCCATCATGAATGAAGTAATTTTGTGAACTTTATTTTATTGTTTGAGTCTCTTCTTGTCAACACAGGAAGTAGTCCCCTGGACAGCCCTCGTAATTTCTCTCCCAGCACGCCGGCTCATTTCTCTTTTGCTTCCACAAGACGGTAAGTCCAGTGACTTTTATTGTGTTTACACTCAGCCAATCATACTCAGTATGGCTGATTTCAGGAGAGATGATGTCACGTTAACCTATAATCTAAATCTGAATCTGTCTGTCCTAGCGATGGGCGTCGTTGGTCACTGGCATCTCTTCCATCTTCTGGTTATGGAACCAACACACCCAGTTCAACGGTATTTCACTACACTGCTTACAGTGCAGGACATTGCACAGCCACTTATTTTTACTAGTTGATTAGTAATCCAGAAAAGTATTCTACTGGTTGGTGAATATTTGCATGGGATGCAGTTTATGGATAGAGGGATATTTTTACAGGGAATACATTTAATGAAATAAGAGTGTAGAATATAACTACTTTCTCTCTGTCTCTAGTCTTCCAGTTCCTCACAGGAGCGATTGCATCAGTTGCCGTCTCAGCCGACCATGGATGAGCTGCACTTCTTGTCGAAACACTTCGGCAGCTCAGAAAGCATCACCGATGATGACGGGGGGCGCTGTTCACCCCACATAAGACCACGCTCACGCAGCCTCAGGTACACACACACCAATCGTTCATTAGGGGTGAGAAAAAGCATTTGCACTTGTTCATCTCAAGTCTGTTGACTGATCTGGAGAATACAGTTTGATGAAGAAAACAGGCCCAGTTTCAACCTCTGCTAGTTCACCTGAATCATTTTTGTGGTTGAGGATGTCATTAAATGTCCCCAAAGGGAGGTTTTATCAGATTTAGTTCCCTTCTGAGGACAAATATGTCCCCAAAGTATAGCTACAGTCCCCCACACACACACACTTAAAACAACAAATGCTCCTGTGTGTTTGGTAAGATAGTTTGTTTAAAACTCTGTCTTGCTCTCTCTCTGTTTTATGTGTGCAGTCCAGGTCGATCTCACTCGTGTTACGACAATGAAATCGTCATGATGAATCATGTGTACAGAGAACGATTCCCCAAGGTAAAACACACACACACACACACACACACACACAGATGCACACATGCACAGACAGACATGCACACACTCGCACTCACAGACACACACACACACACACACACACTCTCTCACACATACACAGACAGACACAGACAGACATGCACGCACTCACAGACACACACGCACACACACACACACACACACACACACACACTCTCTCACACATACACAGACAGACACAGACAGACATGCACGCACTCACAGACACACACACACACACACACACACACACACAGATGCACACATACACAGACAGACATGCACACACTCACACTCACATACACACACAGATGCACTCACACACACAGACACGCACACTCACACACACGCTCGCACAGACTCACACACACAGATGCACACACACACACACACTCTCTCTCACACACAGATGCGCACACACACACACACACACACACTCGCAGACTCACACACACAGATGCACACACACACACACACACACACACACACACACTCGCAGACTCGCACACACAGATGCACACACACACACTCGCAGACTCACACACACAGATGCACACACACACACTCGCAGACTCACACAAACAGATGCACACACACACACTCGCAGACTCACACACACAGATGCACACACACACACTCGCAGACTCGCACACACAGATGCACACACACACACTCGCAGACTCACACACACAGATGCACACACACACACTCGCAGACTCGCACACACAGATGCACACACACACACTCGCAGACTCACACAAACAGATGCACGCAGACTCGCACACACAGATGCACACACACACACACACACTCGCAGACTCACACACACACACACACTTGCAGACTCACACACACAGATGCACACGCACACACACACAGATACACACACACACACACATACTCACTCATACACACTCTCACACACACAACACACACTCACACGCTCGCACGGACGCATGCATGCACACAAACACAACACACAGAAGCACGCACGCACACACACAACACAGAAACACTCGCGTGCACACACACACACACACACACACATTCAAACACACACACGCACACACACACCTCCCCTGCACCAAACAATCTGTACCTGTTCGTCACACCTGTCTACGTTTTCCTGTTCTCTTCAGTGTTCTCTGACTGTATGCCAACAATTGTCTTTGTGTCTCATGAGTCATAAGAGCCAGTGTTCAGGAGTAATTTACTCAAGTAACAATGCTACTTACTTAACTACATTATTCAGTAATGTGACCGTTGCTCAGCTGTCCTGAGGATGGCATGATAAAGTGCTATATTGCTGGTTTTTCTGTCACATTGTATTGCATACTCCGTTTTACAGTTCAGTGAACTGAATCAAACGCTCAACACTTCTCACGCCTCGCCTGGTTTTAAGAACTTTTCAAGAGCTTCTCTGTTTCTGTCTGTCAGGCCACGGCGCAGATGGAGGGTCGGCTGTGTGATTTCATCCAGTCGTATTGTCCTGAAAGTGTCCTGCCGTTAGCTGACGGGATCCTGAGCTTCATTCATCATCAGATCATCGAGCTGTCCAGAGACTGCCTGACCAAATCTGGAGAAGGTCTCATCACGTCTGTTTACTTCTATGAGCTGCAGGAGAACCTGGAGAAACTTCTGGATGATGTGAGTTCATCACGACACCTGAAACAGAGTGAACCTCACCAAACCTGTCCAGAACAACAAAGTAAAAATGTATTATTTGTAAATGTATTATTACAGGAAATGAAGCCTATTTTAGGACCATTATGGTTTGTTTTTTTGACATTTAGACATTGTTTTCTAAAACTTAATCTCATTCTTATTACTGTAATGGCAGAAAATAGATATTTTTGTATATAATATTTATTTATATATATATGTGATATTTGAATTAAATATATATCAAATTATTGCATAAAAATGTTTTACTGTTACAATAGTAGTGCATCTACATTCTAAGAGTAACCACACAAGTAAATATATATATATTATTTGTACCTTATGTATTTGAAATATATAATATAAATCATTGTATTGCAAATAACATGAATCAATAATGCTATATATAAAAATAACTATATTTCAGTCATTTGAATGTATATTCTTGGAATTACTTAAAGAGAAATATTTAATATATTTATTTGTATCATATATATTTATATACAGTAATATATTGCTAAATATCACAGTTTTGAATCACAATACACCAAACATAAAGAACTGCAATAATATTGCATTGATGATATTATGATATATATGTGTGTGTGTGTGTGTGTGTGTGTGTGTGTTGCATTACATTAATGTTTTACTGTAATATAGTGAAATTAATAACCTGCAATAATGAGAATCTACACACTGAGAATACAGTATAATATATATATACAGTATATTTACACTGGTGGCCAAAATAATGTTTATAAATAATAATAAAATGTACTTTACAAACAATAATAAAGTTTGTAATAATGTACAGATTTGGCTGTTTTGGAAAGAAATTGGTACTTTTATTTTCACCAAAGTGGCATTCAACTGCTCACAAAGTATATTCAGGACATTTATAACGTGAAAAATGACTATTACAATTTGAATAAAATGTCAGAACTTCTTAAACTACTTTAAAGAGTTCTCATCACAAAATCCTCCATGTGCAGCAATGACAGCTTTGCAGATCCTTGTTATTCTAGCAGCCAGTTTGTCCAGATACTCAGGTGACCTTTGACCCCACACTTCCTGTAGCACTTGACCTTTCACACCACACTTCCTGTAGCACTTGACCTTTCACCCCACACTTCCTGTAACACTTGACCTTTCACCCCACACTTCCTGTAACACTTGACCTTTCACCCCACACTTCCTGCTGCACTTGACCTTTCACACCACACTTCCTGTAGCACTTGACCTTTCACCCCACACTTCCTGTAACACTTGACCTTTCACCCCACACTTCCTGTAACACTTCACCTTTCACACCACACTTCCTGTAACACTTGACCTTTCACACCACACTTCCTGTAACACTTGACCTTTCACCCCACACTTCCTGTAGCACTTGCCTTGTCTTGTCGGGCACTTCTCTCACACACCTTACAGTCTAACTGATCCCACAAAAGCTCAATGGGGTTTAGATCCATAACACTCTTTTCTAATTATCTGTTGTTCAATGTCTGTGTTTCTTTGCCCACTCAAACCTTTTATTTTTGTTTTTCTGTTTCAAAAGTGTCTTTTTCTTTGCAATTCTTCCCATAAGTCCTCCTGAGTCTTCTCTTTACTGTAGTACTTGAAACTGGTGTTGAGCGGGTAGAATTCAATGAAGCTGTCAGCGGAGGACATGTGAGGCGTCTATTTCTCAAACTAGAGACTCTGATGTACTTCTCCTCTTGTTTAGTTGCACATCTGGTCTTCCACATCTCTTTCTGTCCTTGTTAGAGTCAGTTGTACTTTGTCTTTGAAGACTGTAGTTACACCTTTGTATGAAATCAGCAGTTTTTATGGCAATTTCAAGCATTTTCTAGAGAAATCTGGTTTTTTTGGCCATTTTTGACCTAATATTGACCTTAAGACATGTCAGTCTATTGCATACTGTCAACTCAAAAACAAACACAAATACAACGTTAAGCTTCATTTAATGAACCGAACAGGTTTCAGCTGTGTTTGATATAATGACAAGTGATTTTCTAGTCATTTTTCAAACAGTGATGGTGCTGTTTTACATCAGTAATGTCCTGACTATACTTTGATCAGTTGAACGCCACTTTGGTGAATTAAAGTACCAATTTCCTTTCTGTTATTCCAAACGTTTGGCCACCAGTGTGATCTCTCCGTTTTGTTTCTTCAATAAATGAATCTTGTTTTAATCCCATCTCTCTCTGTCTCAGGCGTGTAAGCGATCCGAGAGTTCGGAGTTGACCTTCGTCACAGAGTTGATGAAGAAACTGCTCATCATCATCGCTCGACCTGCCCGACTTCTCGAGTGTCTGGTGAGAAAATGCATTCTTCTGCTGTTTCGCTCCTGTGTGACATCAGATTAAAGGAAACCTTTCAGACGTTTCAAACCATCCTGGACTCCAGCAACTAACAGAAACCAAATGATTCCCGTCCAAATCCAATTTTCTCTCCAATTCAACTTCAGAACTTCTGTGTTTTGTACAAGAATCCCTACAGAAACGGAGCTCTCTGGATAGAAAGCGAGACCGCTCATCCTGCGACTGCATTAGCATTTAGATTGGAAGTTGTGTTCACTCTGCGAGCGTGTTAAAGTTATCAGATCTGACCTCAATGACTCGCTGGTTCTAATGCGGAGACAGTTATTTAAATGTTTGTCTTCTGGATTAAAGCAAATGCATGCTCGATTATCCCTGGTAGATCGTGACGTTCATAAAACCAGCTTCTAGCAAAGTATACACTTGATTCATTCATCTTTATTTATAGAGCTCTTTTAACAGCGGATACTGTTTTAACCCTGACTTCACAGTATAAAATCTGTTGTTATATAAAGTATGTTATTTCAACTTTAAATCAGTGACGTGCTTCAGTGGAGCTGGCAGTGATGGGTGTTGTTCTGAAATGTGTTCAGGAGTTTAATCCTGAAGAGTTTTATCATCTTCTGGAGGCGGCTGAAGATCACGCTAAAGAAGCACACCTGATGAAGACAGACATCCCGCGGTACATCATCAGTCAGCTGGGACTCACACGAGACCCTCTGGAAGGTGAGACCGTCACACTGACACTATTGTATTATTGTACACTTTTGTAAATCAGTCTGTTACAGTCTGTGACGTCTGTGTTTCAGAGCTGGTCAGTCGTGAACATTACGACAGTGAGGGTCCTCTCACACCAGAGACGGATGATTCTGCAGAGGTGCGAACACACACACGCACACACACGTTTGTTTATATATCTGTAAAGGGATTGTGTCGGACAGCTGCCCGTAACTCTCTCTCTCTCTGTCCCACTGCCGTCTCCAGTCGGCCTTTATCCCTCTCTGAGGCTTGATTAGCCTGATTAGGGGCCGGGTGTGCGGATGACCCGGTCCCGCCCTCCTCCCTGCCACATTCCTCCCTCGTTCTCTCAGGTCAGGGAGCACCCGGCATGACGTACACCCCCTCTTTCCCTGGGGAGGGGCGTGCATTCATCTCTGTCTACCTGGATGAGGGAGGGGACAAGGGGAGGGAAACACAAACAATGTGGCACCTACATGCCATAACGGCGATCGTGCCAAATTAACAAAACATTTTAAAAAGAGAGGGAAAGGCCGACACGGAGCGGCAGTGGAAGAGAGAGAGAGAGAAAAAAACACTTACTCGCCGGTACTCCGATACACCGTAGCTTGGTCCTCGGCCACTCCTCCACCCTCTAGTGGACGACAGCCGCGCTTCCCCGGGCGGATCGGAGGCAGACCTCCAGCCCCTGGCGGACGGAACGCCCCACGGCATTTTTGGTGGACGGTAGGGGTCTCCCCCGCCCCTGGCAGCGGTAACCGCTCCAGGAGGTTGGTTGGGAGCCCGTCCTCCCCTCGCGGTCGGCGGCCGTTCCTCCGCTTCCAGGCGGTATGACTTAAAGCGCTATAATAAAAGGAATCCGTATGGCTCAAGTGGTTTAATCCATACTTGAAAAAGGTGGCAGCACCAGAGAGTCTGGGGAGTGGCCTGCACTTTTTTTTAGCCAATCAGAAAACTCCCTCTGTCTGTCAATCATTGTGTGCGTTTGGGTTTGCTGAGATGATTCAGTCCATTTCAGAAACTGAAGGAGTTGGATTGGAGTTGATGCTTTATAGAGTACAAGAGGAGCGTGACGTCCTGTGTATATGAGTGTAAAGTGGTTTTCTGTTTTTTTCAGGGTAAACTGAAACCCATGAAGCCGCCAGAAGAGAGTGATTTCCAGACCATCAAGCTGATCAGTAATGGAGCCTACGGGTAATCCACACATAAAAGCATAAACACATACATGCACACGCTTTTTCACTTTATTTGTAAGGATGAAAGGACCCCTTTAAAAGATGATTTTGCCAATTTATGAGACTTTGAAATGGTAACGACTGCTGAAAATGCCCTCAGTTTTCATCCTTTTGTCACTCTGACTTCTCTTTTCGACTCGATTGAGTGAACATGCATTCTGGATACAAATCCATGAGTCAAAATATCCAAACAAAAGCACAGATGTGATGATGTTTGAAGATGATGTGCTGTGTTTGTCAGTGCGGTGTATTTGGTTCGTCACGTGGAGTCTCGGCAGCGCTTCGCCATGAAGAAAATCAACAAACAGAACCTGATTCTGAGGAACCAGATCCAGCAGGCGTTTGTGGAGCGAGACATCCTGACATTCGCAGAGAACCCGTTTGTGGTCGGCATGTTCTGCTCGTTTGAGACCAGACGACACCTGTGTATGGTGCTGGAATATGTGGAGGGTGAGTCTCACACACACACGGGTATCTTGATGGGTACACATATGATCTAATCATTTCAATAAATTAAGCTAATTGTAACAACTACAGACTGACTAACCCAATGCACACCCTAGCTCGACCTCTAAAGGAAACCAAAAACAAATCAACGTTATTTTCATGCACTCGGCAGATGATTTTATCCAAAGCGACTTACTTAATTTATTAAAGCAGTGCATTTGTGTACAAATGTGTACAAGACTTCATCATTTCAAACCAGTCTGACCATTCTCTGTTGACCTCCTGAGACACTCCCGTCCACTGAACTGCCGCTCACCGGAGATAACGGAGATCACATTATCCCATTCTGATGGTTGAAGCTCCTGACCCGTATCTGCATGATTTTATGCACTGCACTGCTGCCACACGACTGGCAGATTAGATATTTGCATGGATGGTTGTTGGTGCCAGACGGGCTGGTTTGAGTATTTGGTTTAATGCTGTGGCTGATCGGTATATATGCAGTATGCAGCAAAGAGTGTTTAAAATAGTAGTATGCTACATTTTGTCACATAGCATTGCATGTTAGTGGCATATAGTTATCATCTCATAACTAACTATAGCTATTTTCCTTTTTTTCAAATTCTGTGCAAAAATGTCTATTTTTCGGATTCTGGTCTAGAAAAGAGATGTTTCAATTCGCAATTGATTTTTTTTATTCAGTAATAGTAGTATGCTAGTAACTCTGCTTGTTTTTGAACACAGTTGTGTTTGGGTTTCAGGAGGCGACTGTGCGGCGTTGCTGAAAAATATCGGCGCGTTGCCGGTGGAGATGGCGCGCATGTACTTCGCCGAAACCGTCCTGGCGCTCGAGTACATCCACAACTACGGCATTGTGCACAGAGACCTCAAACCTGACAAGTAAGACTGCGCCACCTAGTGGATAGGAGTTCAAAATCAGTTAAAAACAGACTAACAAAGGGGCGAGTATTGACGCTGACAACCACACCTGGAGTCGCGAGTTCGAATCCAGGTGTACTGAGTGACTCCAGTCAGGTCTCCTAAGCAACCAAATTGTCCCGGTAGCTAGGGAGGGTAGAGTCACATGGGTAACCTCCTCGTGGTCGCTATAATGTGGCTCTCGGTGGGGCGCGTGGTGAGTTGTGCGTGGATGCCGCGGAGAATAGCGTGAAGCCTCCACACGCACTAGGTCTCCGTGGAAATGCGCTCAACAAGCCACGTGATAAGATGCGCGGATTGACGGTCTCGGACACGGCGGCAACTGAGATTCGTCCTCCGCCACCCAGTTTGAGGCGAGTCACTACGCCACCATGAGGACTTAGAGCGCATTGGGCATTCCTAATTGGGGAGGAAAAAAATCAGACTAACATATAAGCAAACAGAGTTTGATTTGTTTAGTATTTTTTTAATTGCAACGTAATATCGTAACTTTGCTCTCATTGCAAAATGTGGAAAATAGCCATAATAAATATAGTAGTTGTGTCCAAACCTTTGGCTGCTTGTGTACAATGAAAGATTTGTCTCACTTCATCTCTCTCTCTTCATCAGTCTGTTGATCACGTCGATGGGTCACATTAAACTCACTGATTTCGGTTTGTCTAAAATGGGTCTCATGAGTTTGACCACAAACCTGTATGAGGGCCACATCGAGAAAGACACCAGAGAGTTCATGGACAAACAGGTACGAGAACACCTCATCCGTCCCTGATAATATTTTTGATTCTATTATAAAGACAGCATGGGATGATTGGACGAGTGCAGTTTTCTGATGTTTTTCAACTGAAACAGGTGTCATTAATATTTTTGGTTCGTTTTCCCAAAATAGAAAGACTGTAAATATTTAATGTGTACATTTTGCTAAACCTATATTTAGGAGCACACTAGCATATAGATGACATCAAAGCTAACAGACATTACATTGACGGAATGTTCAAACTGGCCAACGGAATGCTCGTTAAAAAGCAGTCAAAAATTCAAATGTAAACAAACCCACAAAGGGCCTTTGATCTGTTTCTCTCTCTCTCTCTCTCTCTCTCTCTCTCTCTCTCTCTACCTGTCAGATTGAGGGTGGGGCGATATGTAAAAAATGTTTCAGCGATAATCGCCTTAAAAAAAAATATTGCGATATATATATACGGTTATATCTTCAACCCTCCTGCCGAGAGTCGTGAATGTTTTTTGCTTTATTGATTTTGCTTTACAAATTTAATTAATTTATTGAAACACGAAAACATAAACAAAAGACATTTCTAAATTCAAATTGCACTTTAAACTAAACGAGAAATCCAAACATTTACCGTCTCCAACGGCTTTATTTACACATCCGTCAGCGTCAACAGGTGGAATATTATGTGTCTTGTAATACTTTATGATTTAATCACATTCGTCTTTGTTTCTTTAATGCAAAGATATATATTACTGAACCTGCAGAGTTGCGTTCACAATGCATGCTAACCGCGAGGAAATAAAGCGAACTAAACTCACAGCATCTCATGAGATATAATCGGCATCAGGAGCTTTGTAAGACATTGTCTATATCCGATAACATCGTCCTATCGCCGAAGCCGTAGCATGACTAGCTGGCTGTTTGTCTCGCTATAATGTCTGTATAATCATCAAACTTGATACTAGTTCAAGTTTTAGACAAGGCTTTGACAAGCTAACATCACATTTATTTCAAGACAAATTTTACCTATTTAGTTTTACACTAATGCTTATGGTAACAAAGTTTCTCTTATGAAGTTGTCACATTTAAATCCACCTTCTCCTTTGTCGGGTGGTTCGATTGACATCTGATGTGTCCTTTGACCTCTGTCCCCAGGTTTGTGGTACCCCGGAGTACATCGCCCCTGAGGTGATTCTGCGGCAGGGTTACGGGAAGCCGGTGGACTGGTGGGCAATGGGCATCATCCTCTATGAGTTCTTGGTGGGCTGCGTGCCGTTCTTCGGTGACACACCTGAGGAACTGTTTGGTCAGGTGATCTCCGGTAAGATCAGTCTACAAAATTAAAACCTTTTCTACTTTTGTAAATAATCTTATTTTTAATTTGGAAAGATTGTAATGTGATTACTAATTGGTTAATCTGAACAGTAATTACTCATTGCTTAATATACAGTATATCTCTGAAACCCAAATCAACCTTTATCAGATGGACAATAATTATTGGACAAGGATGATTAAAAATTGTACATCAAATTATCCTTTCAACATAAAATCAATTGTAACATAGTTACACGCAGCTGCTGTTTAAGCTTGCAATTTGTAATGTATTAACTACAAAATTAACTGTAATGGGCACATACAACAACATGCAATAATGTGTGTGTGTGTGTGTGTGTGTGTGTGTGTGTGTGTGTGTGTGTGTGTGTAGATGAGATAGTGTGGCCTGATGATGATGAAGCTCTTCCTCTTGATGCTCAGCACCTGATCTCATCTCTTCTGCAGACCAATCCACTGCTCAGAGTGGGCACAGGTGACATCACACACCTACAGTCATGTGACCCACTATACACTGTTTGATATACTGTTACTCTGACTTCCAATCATGTCATGACAAAAATAACCCGGAAATGCCTACAGAGATCCATTAATTCATTCCTAGTTGTAACAAGAGTGTGTGTGTGTCTTAATTATTGATTGTGTTTGACAAATTCCACAAAAAAATAGCTCTGGGTTAGAGTATCACTCCTTCATTTCTGTGTGTGTTCTGTATTGTGTCTCACCCATTCATTTCCTGTGGTCGGACACATCTCACCCATTCATTTCCTGTGGTCGGACACATCTCACCCATTCATTTCCTGTGGTCGGACACATCTCACCCATTCATTTCCTTTGGTCGACATTCACCCATTCATGTCCTTGGTCGGACATTCACCCATTCATTCTTGGTGGACATCTCACCCATTCATTTCCTGTGGTCGGACATCTCACCCATTCATTCTTGGTGGACACATCTCACCCATTCATTTCCTGTGGTCGGACACATCTCACCCATTCATTTCCTGTGGTCGGACACATCTCACCCATTCATTTCCTGTGGTCGGACACATCTCACCCATTCATTTCCTGTGGTCGGACACATCTCACCCATTCATTTCCTGTGGTCGGACACATCTCACCCATTCATTTCCTTTGGTTGGACACATCTCACCCATTCATTTCCTGTGGTCGGACACATCTCACCCATTCATTTCCTGTGGTCGGACACATCTCACCCATTCATTTCCTTTGGTCGGACAAATCTCACCCATTCATTTCCTTTGGTCGGACACATCTCACCCATTCATTTCCTGTGGTCGGACACATCTCACCCATTCATTTCCTTTGGTCGGACACATCTCACCCATTCATGTCCTTTGGTCGGACACATCTCACCCATTCATGTCCTGTGGTCGGACACATCTCAGCCATTCATTTCCTGTGGTCAGACACATCTCACCCGTTCATGTCCTTTGGTCGGACACATCTCACCCGTTCATGTCCTGTGGTCGGACACATCTCACCCATTCATTTCCTTTGGTCGGACACATCTCACCCATTCATTTCCTGTGGTCGGACACATCTCACCCATTCATGTCCTTTGGTCGGACACATCTCACCCATTCATTTCCTGTGGTCGGACACATCTCACCCATTCATGTCCTTTGGTCGGACACATCTCACCCATTCATTTCCTGTGGTCGGACACATCTCACCCATTCATTTCCTGTGGTCGGACACATCTCACCCATTCATTTCCTGTGGTCGGACACATCTCACCCATTCATTTCCTGTGGTCGGACACATCTCACCCATTCATGTCCTTTGGTCGGACACATCTCACCCATTCATTTCCTGTGGTCGGACACATCTCACCCATTCATGTACTTTGGTCGGACACATCTCACCCATTCATTTCCTGTGGTCGGACACATCTCACCCATTCATTTCCTGTGGTCGGACACATCTCACCCATTCATGTCCTTGTGGTCGGACACATCTCACCCATTCATTTCCTGTGGTCGGACACATCTCACCCATTCATTTGCTATAGTTGGCCAAATTTGACAGCAAACAACACAAGTGTCACATTTGTTTTGGCACGCAGCCTAAATTAATCGAATCCAAAAAGGACAGTGCACAAGAGTAATTGATGTTTCAATGTTTTTATTGATGTAAGTTTTGTCAGTGTGTATGACAGTGTGTGGAGATTAGATCTGTTGTGTGTTTGTTCAGGTGGAGCGTTTGAGGTGAAACAGCACCAGTTCTTCTATGATCTGGACTGGAGTGGTCTGCTCCGACAGAAAGCGGAGTTCATTCCACACTTGGAGTCTGAAGAGGACACAAGCTACTTCGACAGTGAGTCACTGACTCTGATTGTGGGTTTGTGTCGTTGTCTGTTAGTTTGTGTTAGCTTGTAACACGTCTGTCTCTTTTAGCACGATCAGAGCGATTTCATCATGTTCACTCGTACGACGAAGATGACACAAATGATGACGAGCCGGTGGAGATTCACCGTTTCTCTTCCTGTTCTCCACGATTCAACAAGGTTCAACATCTCTCTGAACAGTTATTTTTGACTATTTTGGAGAAATTATTACACAATATTAATGACAAAACATGTCTTGAAATTTGTCATGTGGTGCCTAATTACGATTCTAGGCAATGCAGCCCCTCAAGTTCAGTCCGCTAATCTGTCTATGTGTGAATGACAGGTGTACAGCAGCATGGAGCATCTGTCCCAGCTGGAACACAAACCTGTGGTGACCCGCCGAGAGCCTAAAGGTCACAGACAAGATCGATCAAAGAGAGAGAGTCTGGGAAGCTTGACGTTGCGAGACAAGACCTGGAGAACCGGATCTCCTGAGATGTAAGGCATTGAGATGGGCATTTTGTCTATAAGTGTTCGACTGATAAATGAACTTGTTCTGGGTATTTTTAGCCATTTTTTGGGGCAATTATGCACTATATTTTCACTGTTGCTCTGTACATGAGTCAGACAGACATCTTGCTGTTTTTAAGCGTCCTGCGCATATAGTTACTCTATTCCGTTATTCTGTGTGCTTTAACTTTCTTTTGTCTCTGTGTAGGAAGCGCTTGTCGTGCTCTGAGTCGTCGTTTACTGAATCGGACTCCAGTCCTCCTGGTGTGCGGCGTCGTTTCTCTGCGCTCATGGACACACACCGCTTCGCTTCTCCACTAGAGGGCGACGGTGAGATGCACACGCGGCAGCCGCCAGTCAAAGTCAGGGGCTTGTCACTAGAGGGCGCCAGTATTGCCGCCGCATCCGGACACGCGGAGTCCAGTTCCACTCCAATAGTGGGACACACTGGAGGTGAATTTTGGTTTTGATTGAATTAATTATATCGTTATCAGAATGGGGTAGATGCCAGATTTCATTTGGCAACTCATTTGTCGAGGCTATGAGGAATAGAGGTGCAGACTGTTTTGCATTCAGTGCATTCAGTCAATTAAATATTGAAAATACATCTTTCCAAAAAAGCACTAATATGGAAAACATAGGTTGTGAAAATTAGACATGTCCTAGGACAGTAATGCTGCAGAAATGTCCTTTCACTTGTCACGGATGTTATGTCAAAAACACAGATCACATGCCTGGTTAGGAGACAGTATGACATATTTCTGCCATACATTTATATACATTTTCCTTTTCACCTCTGTGTTTCTTAGAAAAGCTTCTGCGGCCGGCGGATACTTCCATGGTAACAGCGCCCCTACATGTGCCGGACTCATTTGGACCTCGAGTCGGAACTGACGTCATTTTACGAAGAGCACGACATCATCAGCTCCCGACGGACAGTGAGAAACGAACTGCCACTCGCTCTGGAGCCAAGGTCATAAAGTCTGCCTCTGCCACGGCCCTGTCTGTTATTATACCTGCAGGTGAGTCGCGCAGCCACTAGGGGCAGAGTTGAGCTTTAACGTGTAATAATGACAATGAAGTAGGTCAGAGCCACGCACACGCAGCGGGAATGTGTGTGAGAGTTAAAACTGATGCACTTGATGAAAATGTTTTATTTTTTAACCTGTAGCATTTGACAGCATTTGAAATTTTCTGTCAATCTTTCCAAAAATTGGTAAATGACAGGAAATTTTCCGTTGACGCAACCCATGAGAGCAAATTCACATTATAGCTTGAGGCACATATAGAGTACATACCTGTACGTATTTCATTAAATAGCAGCCTTTTGTGGTTTAATATAGCGTCAAGCGTCAAAGTCAGTGCTCCTTGGTCAAAACAACATTGAAACACTTCAAAATAAAAGCTCTGTCAAAATAAAAGTTGTCAAAATGAAACATCCGTCAAAATGAAAGCTCCGTCTAAATGAAACGTCTGTCTAAATGAAACGTCTGTCAAAATGAAACGTCTGTCAAAATGAAACGTCTGTCAAAATAAAACGTCTGTCAAAATAAAACATCCGTCAAAATGAAACGTCTGTCAAAATGAAACGTCTGTCAAAATGAAACGTCCGTCAAAATGAAACTTGTCAAAATGAAAGCATCTGTCAAAATAAAAGCTCTGTCAAAATAAAAGCTCTGTCAAAATGAAAGCATCTGTCAAAATGAAACGTCTGTCAAAATAAAAGCTCTGTCAAAATGAAACATCTGTCAAAATAGAAGCTCTGTCAAAATAAAACGTCTGTCAAAATGAAACGTCTGTCAAAATGTAATCTATTTGTATAGGAAAAAAGTATGACAGGAATATATCACTACTGTAAAGTTATACAATATTCACTGTTGCACTAATAATAATATATCAGTAGTAATTGTATTATAATTAAGCCATATCTAACATCTGTGATGCTTCACTTTATTTACTAAATATAACTCAGTGTTGTATTCTGGATTGTGCTGTGAGGTTCTTTATACAAGCAGTTTATTTGATACAATATTATTTAAAAAAAATAAAATAATTTATGAATTCATTTATTTTAACACCATTTTGATGATAACGTTGAAATAAGATGTTGATTTGGAGTTCGTAAAAATATAAAAATAATAAAACGGGTATTGGACTCTATTGGCGAGCACCAAATATGAAATATCGGTACTCGTTCTCAAGAAAATGGTAACGGGCCATCCCTATTATTTACTGAATACATGATATACCATGGACATCTCTATGTATGAGTTTTTGCCTAATTATTAAGTTTGTTTTCATTTCTACCGCAGTTGAGCAGCACGGTACGTCTCCATTGGCCAGTCCCATGTCCCCTCGTTCCATCTCATCCAATCCCTCATCCCGTGACTCATCTCCGAGCCGTGACTACTCGCCTACGGTTAATGTTCTGAGATCTCCAATCACCATCCAACGCTCTGGGAAGAAGTATGGCTTCACACTGCGCGCCATCAGAGTCTACATGGGTGACAGCAACGTGTACAGCGTACACCACATGGTCTGGGTACGAACACGTTCTGGAACTGTCACGCCCGTCAAATCTCATTGATAGCTGAAGTATTTCAGGAATCGCATGATTATATTATAACTGACATTGCATTGTTCCAATATTAGCATGTGGAGTGTGGTGGACCGGCCCAGGAGGCAGGTCTTTGTGCCGGTGACCTCATCACCCATGTGAACGGAGAATCTGTGCACGGATTGGTCCACACGGAGGTGGTGGAGCTCATTCTGAAGGTACGGCTTTCAATTAGGTGAATCTAAACAAAACTGTCAAGAACTCTTAAGAAAAGTGTGCTCACCATCCTCAAACTTTTCAGAGTGGCAGTAAAGTAACCGTGACAACGACTCCATTTGAGAACACGTCTATAAAGATTGGACCGGCCCGGAAACTCAGCTACAAAGCCAAGATGGCCAGACGCAACAAGAAGTCAGTCGCTATAGATGGACCGGAAAGGTAAGAAAGACTCCTCATACCCACAGTTGCACAATTTTATCACAATTATCATTTTCTCTCTTTTTTTTTTGCAGTAAGAAGCGAAGCTCTCTCTTTCGTAAAATCACCAAGCAGTCAAACCTGCTTCACACCAGCCATAGTCTGTCATCTCTGAATCGCTCGCTGTCGTCTGGAGACAGTCTGCCTGGATCACCGACCCACAACCTGTCTGCACGCTCGCCTACACAGACGTACCGCTCCCCACCTGACTCCGCCCACCTCGGTCAGTGCTCCGCCCCCTGCTTTATCATGTAGTATAAATGCATGTCAGATATGAAATCTCATTGGCGATATCTGTGGTGACTTTTGTTCCCTTTTTCGAGACCACATAATGCGTTCACATGCATAGTGAATGTTTTGCAACTAAGTTTTTTTAGTAGCTGTTGAACCATATTTATTTGTATTGTTACAAAAAAAAAAAAAAAAGAAAGAATTTGGCATAATATTGGGATTAATTCATAATGAAACACAAGTTGAACCTCTGTGTAAATCACTCATTTTTTATTCGTTGTCCCATTGAATAATTGCAACAATTCACTTAAGAATGGTTGTACGTATGATAAGATGATGACAGGAATACCTTCTGCTCATGGTTCTTGAATAAGACATAAATTTGCTGCCACACAGTATGCACTTGATTGACATTTGACCTACTCGAGTTGACATTTGTATGGCGTGTGGCATCTCTTTCCTTCTCAACAGAAGTTCATTCATATCAACTAAATTAGCCTTTGATATTTTGAGCTGAGTCAGGACTTTAGTTTTTGTGACATTTAAATGTGAGTTATCATGTGCCCTCTCAAGTTTTGACCCAGATTCATCTGACCCGTTTGGTCCTCTCCTATCAGGCATGTCATCTCAGAGCAGCTCTGCCGCTTCCAGCACACCAAACTCTCCCGCCACCTCACAGCACATGCGGCCAAGCTCGCTGTATGGTCTCTCTCCTAAACTCCACCGTCAGTATCGATCTGCTCGCTGCAAATCTGCCGGGAACATTCCTCTCTCCCCATTGGCTCACACGCCGTCCCCCACCTCCTCTTCCCCACCTCCCATTGCTGGACACACCTTCGGCAGCTCCAACACCACCCAAGCATTCCCTGCTAAGCTCCACGCCTCTCCCCCAGTAACTCGCCCACGCCCCAAGAGCGCAGAACCGCCCCGTTCCCCTCTCCTCCAGCGGGTGCAGTCCACTGAGAAACTCGGCCCATCTCCTTCACCATCGTTCCCTTCATCCTCGTCTTCAGTGTGCACAGACAGGAAGGGAGGGCTTTGCGTTTCCATGCGGAAGCACGGTTTGGAAGTTGTGCATACAGAATACCGCCGCGACTCGTTCCACTGCGAGCACGCCCTCCAAAGTCTGTTGGAGATCGAAGGAGAGAACACACCAGGGGCACCACCCTCTCCACCTGACCAGACACCCACTCACATGCCCAGTAAGGACACACTGTGTCCGGCAAGGCAACTTGTGAAGCAGAGCTCAATGGTGGGTCGAGACTCTGGGGCCAAAGATGAAGCGAAACAACATGGCAAAAGTGAAGCAGAGGAAAGAACCATCTCGAAAACTGAACCAACAACAACTAAGGATACTAAAGCAACCCATTTGGGCGAAGCCACCCATAAGACGAAAGTTGTATCCAAGTCCGAGACTAGTCAAGCCTCAAGTGGAGTCATCTCTGCAGGGAAAGAAGTTGGCATGGATGCAGGAAAAAGTCAATCCCTTAGAGTGGACACATGCACCATGGATTGTAACCCTAAAACCCCAGAACGGACATCAGTTGGTCAGTGTTCTGGAGCACAGGAACTAAAACCCCATAGTCTTCAAACAGAAAGTTCTAAAAGTCTTGAGAAAGGCAAAGATGCTGGTAAAGGCCCTTCAAAGGATAAAACCTCTTCATCCCAGACAACGGCTCCAGAGACAAGCAAGTCTGAAAGAGGCACTCTAAATCCAGAAGTGAGCGTCAACCAAGAGAGGTCTAGATTAGGTTCAGTTGTCGCTCCTAAAGTTTCAGCACTTCAAGCGCCTCCGGTCTCAATATCAGAACTTGCCCAGTCCAAATCCAGTGACGGTACAGTTCTAACCCCATTGAGTTCAACCAGAGGATTTCAAGTGGAGAGGTATCGCTTGGAGGCGGTAGAGGATACTCCAACCTCTCCTTCTCCAACCATCCGGTCACCATGTTCAAGCAAGTCCCGTGCGGTGTCACCTGGTGACAGGTCGAGCTTTGTGACGCAGCTTACAAGTGTGGCTAAAACTGTGCTGGGACCCATGAAGTTGGGGTCTCAGGATGGCGGGAAGGCCAAGGACAGCGGCTCCAAAGCCAACGAGGACAAACGAGCCGCTACGTTGGGAAAATCCGAGGCCTCTTCCGGGAGTCGACGTGGATTGACAGGAACTTGGCCTGGCCCTGGATCCTCAAAGTCAGAAAAGTCATCGAAGAGCTCTTCCAAGCATTCGTAATTTTAGTTCTTAATGGGTATTCCGGACTTGGAATGGGGATGCATTCCCAATGCTTGTCCGAAACACACTACAGCCATCAAACCAATGGAAACAACACGTATTGTCAAGAAATTGCAAGAAAAGATCTTATACAAAACAAGGTGCTTCAATCTGACTGTTGTCAAACATGTTTTGTTTGTGCATATAGCGTATGAACATGCACTCTCATATGTTGATGTAGAACAAACCAGTATGTCTCTCTAAATGCATGTTACATATATGTGGTGAATAGACGAGTCAAAAAAAAAATCTGAGATGAAAAACAAAACAAAGACCTATTGCTAGTGAAAACTGCACATCCAATCATTCCCGCCCAGTCTGTAGTGGGCGTGGCCTCTCAGTCATCACCATATCAATCAATCAGTTTGTCAAATGTAGAAATGAGAGGTAGCGAAAGTGTTTACCTAATGACCGACACAGTAGATCTGCACGATCTCATTCCAGTACCTCAACTATACTGTTAAACTGCCGACAGTAGCACTAACCTCATACAAGATGCAACAGACCTAGAGATAACACAAAGGGTAACCAGAGGTTTGGGAGTGTCTTAAACGTTTTACTCAAAATAGGAAATGAGTGTTGCACATTGACAGAGTCGTGTTGAAGTGTTCATTACTGCTGTCTTAATTACATTTGCACTGAAAAGACCCCAAAACAATTCCTGGATAAAAGGAAGACAGATTTATAGAGTTATAATTAGCCTCTCTGAGACCGTCCAGGGTAAAACCTCAACGGCAGCATTGTCATTTATTGAGATTGAGATTATTAGGTAAACTCTGTAAAGAAATGGGTCAATGTGACGTCTTCAAGTTGAGAGAATACTATGGCTATGTTCAGAATTGAATACTAGCATACATGCTACTTACTGCAGACTGTGCAGTACATTCGGTTTACTGCGTACTATTTAAAAATAGTATGCAAAACAGTATGCAGTATTCAATTATTCACATTTTACACAGTAGTATGCAACAGTACATTGTTGCCAAAGGCCAATACTGTTCAGTTCAGTCAGTAGCGTCAAATTAGCATTTCAGAAAAGCTATTTAGCAATTTAATCCAACTTTATGTAAATATGTTTTAACTTTTGGCAGTTCGATAAACGTATTTAATGCATTCAGAAAATTAGAATACAATGCAAAGTATACTATAATACAGGAAGAAGTAAGGAGACGTTCACACCGAACAGATTTCTACATTTGTTGCATTGGGTCTATGTTGTTTTTTAGCGTTTTGCGCAGGAGCATCGGCATTTGTTAGATGCGGTGTCAGGTTATAAATAACTTGGAAATGCGTCTTGTGTTCTGTTATAATAATTGCACTGCATCAAGGTTTTTTCAGGGCGAAAACATGTTCTGTCTAAAGGACCCCTAAGAGTAGCATGATGGTATGCTCTTTTGAACATAGCCTATAGGCCAGTTAATGCACTGTGTATAGACTTGAATATTTTATCAATCTGATGAAGCCTAAAATGTTCTAAAGTAAATATGCAGAAGAGTTTGTGAAGTGGTACATAGTGTGTAGATGTGTTTAAATTCATTCAGGGCTTTTAATTCACTTTTACTACATATTGATCTTTATGTCCTACTTTTATATACATTTATAACGTAATGAGTTAACCCGTTAATGTCTTGTGGTTTGCGAGAGATAGCTTCAGAATACATGCATAGAAATATATGTTTACACGTAGTCATTCACATTTGTGTGACTTTCTGTGTATCGAATCTAGTGATGTTTTAGGAGTTTTTGGTGCCATGCAGATGCATCGATTATCTTCCAAATCAGTTGATTCATGAATGACTTTTTTGCCATTAAAGGACTTTACTATTTACCCAAAAATTAATTGGTAGAGAGACACACAGCATGGCATTTCCCTGGACCTCCATGTAAATACCATGGTACATGGATTTGGTAATCATTCAGTACCATGGTACATAAAAGTAGCATGGTATTGCCACCTGATACAGTCATTGTACTGTGATAACACCACAGGACTGTTATGTAAGGGCAATGCCATCTCAGAAATGTTGCTAATATTTGGGTAGTGTGTATACACCTTTGTTTTCAGGTTGAGTCGGCTGCAAAATGTGTGTTTAGCAGTGCGTATGTTTCAGATAGTTTAAGTCAGTTGTTCGTCCGTGTGTTTTTAGATTGTGTAGGCATAGTGTTTCTCTGAAAACACATTTACTTGTGCAATGAGTTCAAGCAATCTTACAGAATGCACTTTATTGATTTATCTCAGTATATTGATTTATTTGATATAGTTTTTGAATGATTTTTGCCCTGTTTGTTCTTTAAAATGGGAAGTAGTATGTCGCTCTTCAAAACGGTTACGCTGCTCTGCATAAATCTTCCTCACACGGTTTTCCCTATGAAGTTTTTGTACATTAACGTCTTATGTCATTGTTTATTTACAGTTTTGTATGATTTCTCACCTCAGGCAATGTTATGAACCAATGCAATTTAAAAAATGAAATAAAGTGCAGTACAATAAAAGGCTACAAAGAAGTCATTTAAGTGTGTGTGTGTGTTTGTGGTTTAAACATCAGTTAAACAAATGGGTTTTCTCTAGGTTTTTTTTATATAAATATATACATCTCATATGCATACATATTCTCCTGACAAAATACCCTAGACTAATTACATTGACAATGTTAAAATGAGCTATGAGTCTGTTTTTGAATGTCAAAACTCACACACCAGGCCTTTAATCTGTTTTATGATTCTTCCTTTCTTCAACAATTGTAATTGTCATGACTCCTATGTTGCTTGGACTGAACCCAAGACTTTCACGCACTGTTGCACTTGTGTATATGGTTGAGTGACAATAAAGGGATTTGATTTGAACTTTAAGCATTTTAGACATTTTTAGTCAAACCAACATTATGATCTGTATCAACAAACTTTACGTACCTAGTTTAATAAGACTTTTGTACCACACAAAATAAAAAGACCTTGCAGCCCAGGCTCCAAAAGGGGCTATGGCCCCACTGTCCCGGTCCGTAATACACCTATGGCCACTGGTTGGCTGGTCATGTGATTCTAACATGGTAGTCCTCATGAGGGGACCCTCTCCATGCAGAATAAAACAGCATTTTATAAGGTTCTTAATATGACTGAGTCTTTGTCTTTTGCAAGTGGTCATGATTTTATACTAGCTTCAAAATATTAGTTACTTTTTTAGGAACACAACTTTTTTTTTTTAATGTGGAAAAAAATTACTGAGTGCGCCTTTAAATCAGTTCCCATGGTGACAACCCATTTGAGTCAACGTGTGTTCAATGAACGTTGTGTTTTTTTCCTTGGCTTGGTTTATGTGTATTAATACATAAAAGAAAATGCTCTGAAAAATATTCACTGGAGTAAAAGTGCGACGTTTTGCCGCTGTCTTCCGAGAGCTTTCCTACTGTCACGCCCACTAATCTGGCCAATCAGAGAGTGCTGAATGACTGGCCAGCCAATCAGAATGCAGATAGGATATCCGCTGCTGGGGGGAAGTGAAACTGAGCAACGTTGCGATGTGTTTGTAACGCGGAAAGTTTCCAGCAAAAATTCTCCAATATTTAACAACGACATGACAGTAAAACAGCGCGTAAGGTAAGTATTTTACCACATTTTTAAAATGCAATCGCCTTCGAAAAAGAAACGGACAGTTTAGTCTTTGAAAAGGCGAGTGTGTGTTCATGTAACGTGATTTAAAGTGTGATGTTTACGTCAGAAGGCAACACACTCTCAACAAAAACACATAAAATGACATTTAAAGCAGAAGTTCACGCTAAACTTAGAATATACTAACGAAACATACTACCTTTCAGCATTTGGACAGGGCAAGACCACGGTAATACCATGGTTTGGGTATGTATCATGATAAGTACTTTGGAGTGTCATTACATGATATAACTGGATATGGAAAGCCATTTTATATTGTATGTCTCAAAGTACCATTTAAGCTCATCACAGTACCAGTAATTTTAGGTATCATGAATTAACAATGCACATTTACATTTATATATTTTATATTTTCATATTAGTTTAATAAATTATGTTAAAAAAAATATATTGTTCATTGTTAGTTCAAGTTAACCATTATGCAAATTCATGTCAACCTTAAAATGAGTTATTTGACCTTTAATATGACAGGTAACAGGACATAATGGTTGCAGTGACTTGCAAAATTCCTTCAGTCACATGAGTATCACAGGTCACATATTACCAGAGAAAGTCCTTCACAGAGCTGTATAATGCATCTGGTGTCATATAAACATTTATTTCACTGTTCAACAGCATCGTGTGAACACGTCCAGCTTATCTCGTTCCTGCAACATCCAGAGGTCTTGAGGTGTTCACATCCTTCCTCTGATTGGTCAGTCGAGATTCAGATTATCTGGGTGTCATGGCAACAGCATCCAGTGGGTCATGGATGTGAGTGATGAGTGTTCAATTGGGGGGGACCCTACAGAAGATCTCGCGTCATTTGAGGTGGTCAGCCTGTCGAACCCTGGACTGCTGGATCTTAGTGAAGATCTCAGAGGACACGAGCGAAAGGAGAAAGCCAAACTTAAAACTAAACTAATTTCAGCGTGGAATAACGTCAAATATGGAGGTATGTTTGGAGCAATATTTTTTTTAAATCACAATCAAGCTCGAGTGACTGATGCCTGTTCAGCACATGCTCAGTAAAGTTAGCTCTGCCTGAGAAACGGTGTAAATATTTGACTTGGAGAGAAACGTGGACATTTTTTTTTTGAGGTATTCAAGTTAAAAGTTTTGTTTGATGTCAGATGTCAAAAGTTTTGATTCCTAGATAAACATATGCTACATATTTAAAAGATAACACTAAAATAAGGTGTATTTGTTAACTTCTATTACATTAGTTAACATAAACTAGCAATGAACAATACAGCACTTTAATTAATTAATGATTAATTAATGATTAATTAATGATAAAGGGTTAGTTAACCCAAAAAATGAAAATTAGCCCATAATTTACTCACCCTCAAGCCATCCTAGGTGTATATGACTTTCTTCTTTCAGCCAAACACAATCAGAGTTATATTAAAAAATATCCGGCTCTTCCGAGCTTTATAATGGGAGTGAATGGTACCTTAGATTTTGATGCCCAAAAAAGCACATCCATCCATCATAGAAGTAATCCATATGGCTCCAGGGGTTGAATAAAGGCCCTTCTGAAGTGAAGCGATGTGTTTTGGTCAGAAAAATATCCATATTTCTAACTTTATAAACTATAAATCACTGGCTTCTGGTAACGGTCATCCATGCGTTCATGAGAGAGTCGAGTTCTGGCGTATGACGTAAGCGTAGCGTAAGCTCTGGTGAGAAGTGACGAATGCGAAAGCACAGAGGATAGAGCAAAACAAAACGCCGGTCACAAATTAGAAGTCAACAATGAGGATTTTTAAAGAAAAATGTCTATATAAGAGAAGAGGAGATTTAGTTTTTTGACCCGCACTATTTGTTTGAACCGGAGTACACCGACCAGGAACTCCGGGATATGCAGGAGACTGCTGCGGCGGCACAAACAAATGAATCTGGTTGACGGAGAGTACGGGAGACATTGTGGTGCTCGTGCAGGAAATGCGAGGTAATGCCAACAGAGGCCGAGAGTGTTTGCTGCCATGAATGGATGATTGGAATGCCACCGTTGGAAGATGTTGATGCTGGCGGTGAGATGACAGCGTCCTGCTGTGTAAGAGATGTAGGCTTTCCACCTTTGTTGAGCCAAAGTGTACTAGAAGTAATATTCAGTTTACCTCGTATAAACTGGAGCCGTCGACCAAGGCCTGAAGGACCCGTTGGTATGTGTGTAAATAATATTGTGTTACAGATGTAGCCTAGCTATATTATTCAGTCCATGCATTTGTTTGACATTCAGCTCAGGTTGGTGGCATACCGAGTGGTACTTCAATGGATGCTGAAAAGGCAAAACATGGCAAGGGGAACAGGAAGGTTCTTCCCTCTGTGTTGTGAAACATACCCATCCCAGTCTGGATCCTATGTGGGCTTCAGAAAGGCAGATGATGCTTTTGCCCTGATCTAGAGTGTACAAATCGTGTACAAAGTATTACAGTGTTAGTGTTTAGTAAATACATATTTTGTATATGTTAAGATGTTCCTCAAATGTTAAATGCAACATTTATGGTGGTAAACCTCAATTCCATTATTTTGTATTTTGTTAAATAAACATTTAATTTGTATAATTGCCTGTTTTACACATATTTTAGGTTTCATGTATGCAATTCCTCAATAAATAACCTTATACAACCTTTATACAGCATTGTAATGTTACTGTTTTTTATTTTTTAAACTGTGGTGCTTTTTCACAAGACAACGTTACTGGAAATGTTTCTGAATACGTTTTACATGGCACCGTTCCACCGTTGAATTAAAACCTAAATATTAACATAATAAAACCAACATAAATGCAGCATAATAATAAGTTAAGGCAAAAAATAAAAAAACATTAGCAATAAGAGATGACCAGATAATACTTTGTTCTACATAATTCCTACTAAGACACGAGATCACATGTGCAAAAAACAGAAATGTTCAAGAGCTTTACTTTGTAAACCAGGACTGGTGCTTTGAAATAGCTTCTTCTTTGTCGGGTTCTGGTTTTTGTGCAATATCTGCAGGTAGACTGGGAATTGTGTCATGAGATGACTGGTCCTTATAAATAATGTTTGGGTCATTACGGCATTCCAGAACTTTCCGAACCAGATCATCTCTAAATGTTTGTGTAGTGGGTTCGAACTGTTTTCTGGCTTCCCACTCTTTGGAGCACTTGGGAAACACAACATTGTACCGATGGACGCCTAGAAAAAAAAGACATACACAATACACATTACTGTACAATATATTACCAATCTAATACTTCATTACAAACACCAGCTCACGCACAATATCTACAAATACGCACTTATGTTCACATTACATATTTTGGAGTTCTGTATCGTGTGAAACATTTGTTGTGGTATTGTTGTTCACTTACCAGAAGTGGTTGTGGCCTGTTTACGATGTACATTTTCGTTATGGTCCAGTATTGCCAGCTGAGTGCGAGCTAACATGGATGAGTAGTGGAAGTGCAGGTTCTTCTGACAGTACTTCAGTAGCACAGAGTGGAAAGCTTCAAACTTGCCTGTAAAATAAATAAATAAATATATTCAGTCTGGTCACTTGCCACATACACACACACACACACACACACACACACACACACACACACACACACACACACACACACACACACATAGTGCCGTTGGTATAACACACCTGTATGCTTAAAGAGGGACATTTGGCACAGGTCCTTCAGGAGACCTTTGTCCAAGACAAGTGTCTCCAGTGTATGGTAGGCACGAGACTCTTTTTTGAGCCACCTCTTTCGTCTCTGTTGGTCAGGACTAAGGTCACTATGGAGACATCTGTGCTGTATCCCATCCTGAGTCCAAATATGTTCCCCGCAAATGTGACGAAGTATCGACTTCCATTTCCGGATCAAGTCCTAACCAGAAAGAGAACATTTAAAGAAATAATTATAATCGAATTGGGTCAGAAACTTCTGGATAACCCTCTTTTTTTAACGTTTAACATTGTAAAATCGTAAACGTACGTCGGGGTCACCTCCACAAGTTGCACATGAGTACCATAAATGGTTGCAGATGCACTTGATCCAGGGCTGGAGATCTCTGTTGTACATGTATCTCGACAAGGACAACAATTTCTTCAATAACCCTGACAAAACAGTAATGAAACTTAATTTAGACAACCAAACTGATTGATATTAAATGTTTATTGAAAAACAAAGTACTTTTAGAAATATGAGCATTCTTTATGGAAGTATATTGTGTCAATCAAAACAGCAATTGCCAAGTGCAATATCAATACGAATGCTTGTGCTGTACCCAAGTTATTTAGAGAATAAATGTGCACAGACAATCATCTTGACACACATAATTAAAATGAAATGTGTGCTTAAATTTGTGAAAAGTAATGCAACATTTGCCTACCCTTTACCACATGCCAAATGTCAAACTCATGGCGAATAAATGGATAATCCACCCGCATGAGCTTTCTGATAGAGGGCGATCTATCGGTGGCCACCACATCTACTTTGATGCCTTTGTCCAGAATTTTGTTTAGGCCTCTTTTAAAACCAATGGGCTCCATGGCCACTGAGCTAGATGCTTCTGTTACCTAAATAAAGAAAAATAAGAGACATAAAAAACGTATTTATTCAAGTAACGTTCAAGCATAATTCACCATTCTTGATGGTGTTTTCTGACAGGTTAAATTAGTAGAATAAACTGTCTATTGTAGATGGTAAATGGTCTGCACTTATATAGCGCCTTTAACCGTAGTGGTATTCAAAGCGCTTTACACGGTGACTCATTCGCCCATTCACAGACACACATTCACACACCAATGACGGCAGAGCTGCCATGTAAGGTGCTAGCCTGCCATTGGGAGCAACTTGGGGTTCAGTGTCTTGCCCAAGGACACTTCGGCATGTGGGCCGGGTATCGAACCGTCAACCCTGCGATTAGTGGCCGACCCGCTCTACCACCTGAGCCACAGGTTTAAATTGTTGCTAAAAGATGTAATAAAAGTAGGCTGCACTTCAAGTGTAAAATGTAAATTGTTACATTATCAGCATGTACACTCACTTGCACCAACTCAAAGTGGACAATTTGATCAGATGTGTCATCCATCAGACTGTAGGTATTGTACTTGGCAGAAAATCCAGGGCTGTAGAAAGTAGGACATGAGAATAAACAATAAGCTTCGTATTTGTTTTTAATTTCTGATATTTAAAAAAGAAAATAGTTATTTAATGACCTGTCTGATCTCCCATCCCCTGATATATGCACTCTCTTCTGGAGTGCATTTTGAATGTGTAATTCGTCTAAAATGGCTGTCTGTTTTTCTCTGTATGCAGCGTCAACAACAGGAGTGAGGTAAGATGACTGCACTGTATAGAAAGTCGTTTTCTTTGGCACCTGTAAGTTCAGCAACGCAGCCCAATCAGCAATGTCAGTATATGTGGCTCCGGTGAACAGAACACTTGCTGATACCAGAAGATTGTTTAAAGGCATTCCCCGAACATCTGAGCAAGAACTCCACTGCCCCTGATGTCTTCTTTCACATTCCCACTGCACTTGGATGAGGCTCCCTGACGTTATTTTTTTGGTTTCTGTAATTAGTGCTCCACATTCCTGACATCTTTTGAACAACCCCATCACATTTGACTCATTCACAATCCATTTTCTTTCTTTCCACATCTCGTCTTCTCTCTCTTCCTCTGCAGTTGAGGTCGATGTTGAGCTTGTTGGAACAAAACTTACGTCCTTCTTGTCTGAAGGACAATCTAAGGAAAGCATGCTGATATCTAGATTATTTTCTTCCGATTGTGGTTTAGTCTGTGCTGGCTCATCCTATATGACACAGACAGGAAATGATAATGATGCCTTTTAATTATAAGAATGGTGTGTAAAGTCATGCTTTATTTTATTGTAAACGTATGGGGCTTTTCCACTGCACTGTACGGCTCAACTCGACTCTGCTCGCTTTTTGGGGGTTTCCCCACTGTGGATAGTACCTGGTCCTTTTTTTAGTACCATCTCAGTGGAGGTTCCAAGCCAGCCAAGCCGATACTAAATGTGACGTCAAACTCTGCAGATCACTGATTGGTCAGAGAGAATCGTCACTACCAACATCACTGGATTAGCGACACGGGACATCAACCCGCTAGTTTTACAGTTAGCGACAGCGATAGCAGTATCATTTGTTCACACGACTTTCCAATTGAAGAGAAATGGCTGTGTGCAAAACCACGCCGTGGTCAATTAACGAGGTGTAGACGTTCGTCGCTAACAAGAGGAAGTGTCTCAGCTGTTGGCCACACACGGCTACCAACATAACTACCAACAGTGCAGGGAAAAGTAAAAAAATAAATAAGTGACTACAGAGCCATCAAGGAAAAGTGGAGCTGGTTCAACTAAATGGATGCCATCTAAACAGCCACGATGGAGGATGGTACGTTTTGTTACATTAACTCAATACTCTGCTTGAAAGCTTCACTTTATTTAGTTGAGCAGCTACTGGAAGCTTCTAAAACAACCAGGCCAATTTAACTGTTACACTTGTGTAAAATCACCATGCAACAACTGCTTTATGTAGCACAATGAGCTAGCTAGCTAGCGGTCGTGTTATTGTTTACGGTCAGTTTGTGTTGTGTTAAGATGATGTCACGGCAGTAGAGGCGGCGCAACTATGACGATAATCCTATAATCCCACCCACGTTGAGGCGGCACTAAACTGCAGTGGAAATGCAAGCTCAGAAAAGTAAAGCGAGCCAAGTCAAGTCAAACTGTAACGTGCAGTGGAAAAGTGCCAATAGATATATTTTTCAGATATACTCCACAAACAACATAACAACCAGCCAAAATATTGCATGACAATACACATATGTGAGTACTTACTGATTGATTGGAACGTATGGGGGGGAGGGCGATGTATGTCCCAGATGTTGATGGACATGTCCTACTGGCAACTGATTCTGGACTTGTTAGCGTCAACAGGAGTCCTGCCTCAATACACTCACATTGTTCAATGTCCCTGTGTTTGACTGGAGTCGATGGTGGGACATCCTCTATATATGCTGATGTACACAGGACCTCTATCTCCTCATCTTTGCCTGTTGCTGGGCTGTCCAGACTTGGCTGAGCTGAAACAATAGGATCCCCTGTTGTCTCCTACAACAATCCATCATAGAGTTTGATTTGATAACTTAAAGGTAGAGATAAAAATAATAATAATAATTAAATAATTTAACAACAGTTACATCAGCAATTATTTAACAACTTAATATAACATAAATATATTACAGTATAGTTCAATATATACCTCATTTGGCTGAAACAACAGCGCAGGAATGGGCACAGCTGACGATTTCAGAAGTCGTCTTGGCTTTCCCTTCTCTGGCTCGTAATCCTCGGAGGTGAAATGTTCACTGCACAGCCTGGATCTCTCGATTTTTTCCATCGGTGTGTTTACATCCCAGCGAATAGCGAGCAGCCATAGCTTCAATCGCTCTGGATCCTTCCAAGGGAATTGGTGAAATGTTAATCTTCCATCTCCCGTTGATGTCAGCTCACGTAATCTTAAGACTTTATTTATTCTGAAGCATCCTGGATAGACGCACGAACGCACCATTTTAAGACTAATACAAATCTACCGTATAGCTAAAACAACTCAATTATTTTCAGCCTTTGTTGTAAACATCGCGCACTTCCGCGTTCGTCATTTCTCACCGGAGCTTACGTTGCGCCTACGTCATACGCCGGAACTCGATTCTCTCATGAACGCGCGGACGGCCGTTACCGGAAGTCAGTGATTATAGTTTAGAAAGTTATAAATATGGATGTTTTTCTTACAAAAACGTATCGCTTCGCTTCAGAAGGCCTTTATTCACCCCCTGGAGCCGTATGGATGACTGTTTTGATGGATGGATGGATGTGCTTTTTTGGGTTCAAAATCTAAGTTACCATATACTCCCATTATAAAGCTTGGAAGAGCAGGATATTTTTTAATATAACTCCAATTGTGTTTGGCTGAAATAAGAAAGTCATATACACCTAGAATGACTTAAGAGTGAGTAAATTATGGGATAAAAAGGGTGAACTAACCCTTTAAGTTTAACATATACATTTAAAAAAATAAAAAGTTGTTTAAGTTAACACTAATGCCCCAATATATACAAATTAATTAAATTATATTCATTGAAATGATAGAAAATGAAGCCTACATTTAGGACCATCAATATATATTTTTTTCATTGTGACTTTATTTTCAGGTTTTTAACAATTTCATTTCATTACCGTAATTAATTTGGCCATTTTGCTGTTCCTTTTCCCATTGTTTTCAATTAATGATTGATTCTTCAGTGTTTCCCATTAATTACCTAGACTGTGGCAGAAAATTTACGTTAATCTAACGTTATCTAAATTAGGTTACATTAACATTAGCTGTCAGTCTCCTCGCTTATGTCGACTGACATATCCAGCTGCTTGTCGTGAAAAACTATGAAAGGTTATATCTAGCTAGCTAACGCTAGCTAATTATCTAATGTTAACGTTATTGAGGCCTGGGTATCTCAGCGAGTATTGATGCTGACTATCACACCTGGAGTCTCAAGTTTGAATTCAGGGTGTGCTGAGTGACTCCAGCCAGGTCTCCTAAGCAACCAATTGGCACTGTTGCTAGGGAGGGGAGTGTCAAATGGGGTAACAGCCTCGTGCTATAAGTGGGGCGCGTGGTGAATTGTGCGTGGATGCCGTGGAGAATAGCGTGAAGCCTCCACACATGATATGTATCCGTGGTAACGCGCTCAACAAGCCACGTGATAAAGCACGGATTGACAGTCTTAGATATGGAAGCAACTGAGATTCGTCCTCTGCCACAATGCCACCATGAGGACTTTGAGTGCATTGGGAATTGGGCATTCCAAATTGAGGAGAAAAGTGGAGAAAACATTTTTGGCCAATTTTTGGAGGGTTTAAAGGCAGAAATGTGAAGCTTGAAATTTTATAAAAGCACTTGCATTAATTCTTCTGTTAAAAGTCTTGAATTATTTGAGCTTAAAAGTTGTTTAAATCTGGTTTTTGAGTGATTACAGGGTTTAGAGCATTATGTTGTCATGGCAACAATGTTGTAATATTAGATATAACTTTACACTTATAAGATTAGTAAGTGATTATCACAGTAACTCACATGTCTCTCTCCCTATGTATGTGTGTGTTTGTAGGCTGGACTCTGAAAACCAAATCTCGTCTTCGTAAGAGCAGTCCTCTGTATGTGCTGGGACAGTCCTATCAGCTGAGCTACAGTGGTAAACAGGAGAGAATAGACTAGCACTCTGCTCTTACTGAATAAAACACATCTGTAAGTCTTCAGTTCAACATGCTCCATATGTGTGTGTTTTATGCCAGGAGAGCGTGAGTGTTTGAGACGGGCTTTCTCCTCTCTGCTGTGGCTGACCTATAGGAGAGGTTTCCTGCCTCTGGATGGCTCCGCCCTCACGTCCGACGCGGGATGGGGCTGTATGCTTCGCAGCGCACAGATGCTGTTAGCACAGGGACTGATGCTGCACATGATGCCTACTGGTACACATGCACTTTATTCACAATGGAAAGTGTTGCCTGTATGTTAACAGCCTCAGCTATTATTTAATTTAGTAGAATGATACTCTTCGCGGTACGCATACTGCAAACTACGCATACTACTTTATTTAAAAAATAGCAGGTGGTATGCCATTCTAAAAATACCACTTCTCGCTTTAGGCTGGACGTGGCCTGCAACGCATCAACAGACCAAGGATGACCTGGAGGTCGTTGACCCTCACGTGCTGGACGATTTGTTCAGAGAGAATTTGTGTGTCTCAGGGAAACCTTGCAGACGAAGTTTGGACACAATGTTAGACAGCAAGATTCATGAAGACAGGACTCACAGAAAGCTGGTGTCTTGGTTTGGGGATCTGCCCTCTGCCCCGTTTGGGTTGCACCGCTTGGTGGACTTGGGGAAGGCGTCTGGGAAGTGGGCAGGTGACTGGTACGGCCCAGCCATCGCTGCTCACATACTACAGTAAGTTAAATGTATATAATACGTCTTATCCGTTGCATATTGCATATAAAATAGCAAGAGTTTCTCAAAACAATGATTGGCTGGCTTCACACAATCTCCAGGAGTCAGTGTGCACAGGCTTATATTAGTCCACCAGGAAACAACGTTGGCAGCAATAGTATTACTATTATTATTATTTGGTGAAAAAAGATCCATAAAGTTGGGGGCCAGGGTATCTCAGCGAGTATTGATGTTGACTATCACCCGTGGAGTCGTGGGTTGAATCCAGGGTGTGCTGAGTGACTCCAGCCAGGTCTCCTAAGCAACCAAATTGGCCCGGTTGCTAGGGAGGGTAGAGTCACATGGGGTAACCAAATTGGCCGGTTGCTAGGGAGGGTGGAGTCACATGGGGTAACCTCCTCGTGGTGGTGATTAGTGGTTCTCGCTCTCAATGGGGCGTGTGGTGAGTTGTGTGTGGATCGTGGAGAGTAGCATGAGCCTCCACATGCTGTGAGTCTCCGCGGTGTCATGCACAACAAGTCATGTGATAAGATGCGCGGATTGACGGTCTCAGATTTGTTTTTAAATCGATACACCATAAAAGCCTTGCTTTGTTGCCGCACAAATGTTTGCTCCACGTGTGAATGCTTCATAGGAATCCATTTTTTAAAAATTGTAATCGCCTCAAGTGGGCAGTTCTTGGTCAGAATAAACTGTAATGTGCTACTGATATGTTTGATATGACAGGAAAGATTATGACATTGTGTTTCAGGAAAGCTGTTGCAGCTTCTGAGGTGTCGAATCTAGTGGTGTATGTTGCTCAGGATTGCACAGGTGAGTCCATCATGACATCCTGTAGAATGAGCTATGAATCATAGTCTGTTTTAGAGAGCGCACCCTCTCCATTCAATTCATAATGCTTTTATTGGCATCCTTTAAACACTAAAATATAGCTGAGAATCTACAGGGCTGTGAAAAAGTATTTGCCCTATCCTGAATTCTTCCGTTTTTGTGTATATCTCATACTAACTTGTTTCAAAAATTAAAACAACATCTTACATAAAAGAAAGGCAACCTTTTATCCAATACCAACCTAAGTTATCCAATACCAACTGAGCCTGTGTGAAAAGTATTTGCCCCCTTAGTTACTAAATCCCCAAATCTATGAAACTGCATTCATAATCGGGTTCAGCTGGACTAGACACATCCAGGCCTGATTACTGCCAGCCCTGTTCAATCAAATCAACACCTAAATAAAACTTTTTCAGCAGCATGAAGTTGGCTAAAAGTTCTTGTCCAGTAGCACACTGTGCCAAGGTCAAAAGAAATTCCAGAAATGATGAGGAAAAAGGTGATTGTAATACATCAGTGTGGGAAGGGTTACAAAGCTGTTTCAAAGACTCTGGGACTCAAAGCACCACAGTGAGAGTCATTATCTCCAAATGGAGAACACTTGGCACAGTAGTGAACCTTCCCAGAAGTGGCCGTCCTTCCAAAATTCCTCAGAGCACAGCAATGACTCATCCAGGAAGTCACAAAAAAGCCAAGGACAACTTCCAAGTAACTGCAGGTCTCTCTTGCATCAATAAAGGTCGCTGTTCATGACTCCACTATCAGAAAGTCACTGGGCAAAAATGGCATCCATGGAAGAGTGGCAAGGCGAAAACCACTGCTCACCCAGAAGAACATCAAGGCTCATCTGAATTTTGCCAAAACACACCTTGATGATCCTCAAAGCTTTTGGGAAAATTTTATGATGAAAACAGGCGTTCCGTTACATCTGGTGTAAATCAAACACAGAATTCAACATAAAGATCATCATACCTACGGTCAAGCACGGTGGTGGTAGTGTAATAGTGTGGGTATGATTTGCTGCTTCAGGCCCAGGACGACTTGCAATAATTGAGGGAAACATCTGTTCTCTACCAGACAATCCTAAAGGAGAACGTCCGGTCATCAGTCCATGTGTTGAAGCTCAAGCACAACTGGATTATGCAGCAAGACAATGATCCAAAGCATAAGAGTAAGTCTACCTCTGAATGGCTCAAAAGAAGCTAAATGTAAGTTTTGGAGTGACCTAGTCAAATTCCTGACTTGAAACCGAGTGAGGTGCTGTGGCAGGACCTTAAACAGGCAGTTCATGCTCGAAAATCCTCCAATGTGTCTGAACTAAAGCAGTTCTGCAGTGAAGATTGGGACAAAACTCCCCCACAGTGTTGATCTCCAGTTATCAGAAGCATTTGCTTGCAGTTGTTGCTGCTAAAGCTGGCACAACCAGCTATTAAATTTAAGGGGGCAGTTAGTTTTTCACAGCACTTTATGTGAAAATAGAATTACAAATGAATTGATAATTAAACGTAAGTGAAACTACACATATCAAATCAGACACAAACATTACAAAACATGCCTACACCTCTGTCTGTCTGAAGTGTACGTTGGAGACGTGTTGAGACTGTGCGGGACGTCTCGTACAGAGGATCTCTCATTGAGCTGCAGGTCTGTGTGGAAATCACTCATTCTGCTGGTGCCCGTGCGTCTCGGAGGAGATGCGTTGAACCCCACTTACGCTCAATGTGTTAAGGTGCTTTAACACACACAAACTCACAGATCTGGGATCATGAGGAAGAATTTATTTTTTAAATCTCATGTATGTGTTTGTAGAGACTGCTGGCGCTCAGGTGCTGTATAGGAATCATCGGAGGGAAACCAAAACACTCACTATATTTTGTGGGGTTTCAGGGTGAGTCACATGACATGTAAATGGGCCAGATTTCTGAAAGCATCCTCACTAATGTCATCACTAGTTAAAAAGTCTCATGAATAAGCCAAATCAAGTTTTGTGAGAGGGTTTGGATGAGCAAATATCATTACCGCCATATTGGCTGTTTCTCAATGTCTTTTGTTCTTGTGGACGTGTCTGACATCCTCACCCACTGCCAAAAAAAAGGCAATAGTTGAGAGGTTTTTGGGATCTACATATCACACAAAATACGCATAGATGGGTTGTAGGTCCTCGTCTCTTCCAAATTCGCTCTTTCATGGTAGTTAGTCAAGACACAAGCACAAGAACACAAGCACGAGTACGCGCTCTTAGAATTGAGAAACACCCATTGCGTACATGAGCTGTCCTCATTGATGAAGTGAAGCCGACGTTTGTGTGAATCACTCTTCATCTGTGTGTTTGTGATTTTTCTGTCACAGATGATCAGCTGATCTATTTAGATCCTCATTACTGTCAGTCTGCTGTTGACGTTACTCAAGACAACTTCCCTTTAGAGGTGAGCGTATATTTAAAGGTATAGTTCCTCCAAACAAATTGTAAAAATTGGGCAGAGCCTTGGAATTTTTATGCTGCTCTTTTCCATTCAATAAAAGTCCTCCAAAAAGGACAAAGAAGCACCATAAACAAACAACAAGCAAACCCTCTTGGAAGAATTAAAGAATTGTTATGCTGCTCTTTTCCATTCAATAAAAGGACTCAAGAAGCACCAATAAAAGACGTCCACAGGACTTGTGCACCACATCACAAGTCTTGTGAAGTCATGTGATAGTGCAAGGAACCGTTTCAAAATTGGTATATTCCTGTAGTACCTTAATGGTGCTTTTTTTGTCCTTTTTGAGCTTGACTGCTTATGGTCAATGTGTGCTTTTGTGTTCAATGAAAGAAAGTCAAATGAGTTGGAAACGACATGGCCGAGAGAGTAAATGATGATCATTTTCATTTGATTTAAACTGTCCCTTTAACTCCATATACTGTATTTAGATAGTTAGAAAGTGTTTGTGGACCGAACTGAAGTGTAGTGTGTCTCTCCGCAGTCGTTTCACTGTAAAACCACCGAGGAAGATGTCGTTTAATCATATGGACCCCAGCTGTACTCTGGGTTTCTTTGCCAGCAGCAGGGCAGATTTCCAGAAGTTGTACTCAGATGTTACTACGGTAAGAGGAACAGTTTTAAAACACCTTTTAAATTGAATAAAAGAAAATGAACACATTGATTGAAGTGTAAATGATTTGATTATGTTTTCCACTAAAGATCTTTATTGACTTGTTTTCAGATGATATATCTTGTTTTAAGCACAGCCCTTGCTTAACGTTGTGAGATGTGTGTAAAAGGGAAAGGTGGAGGCGAGAACCGTCTTGACAATATAAATAAACATTTAAAGACATACAGCACACTCATACAGGGCAGCTGCCTGTAGCTCTCTTGGGCTGTCGCCTCTGGCGGCCTTTATCTCTCTCATCTTGATTAGCCTGATTAGGGGCATCATCACGGCCCGACCCCGCCCTCCTCCCTGCCACAATATGCGAAGAACAAAAAAAGCTATTTGACAACAAGAATAAAATCTAATTAATTCAAGATGTTTTCTGTAAATAGAAGTCTTGATATGCAAGTAGCCAAAATGTATCTTGTCCAAAGGATGTTTACGAGACACAAATACTGATCAAGTGTTTGTATTTTTGCTGTGAATTTGTTTTTATGTTGCACTGCAAAAACATTATTTTCTTACTGACTGTTTTAGTCTTATTTTCAAGTAAAAAATAAATGCATAAAATAAGAAAAAAATGACATATTTAGGGTGTGTTCACACTTGGCAGGTTTAGTTAAAGTGAACTCTGGTGCGATTGCTCTGTTAGTGCGGGTCATTTGAACAAGTGTGAACACTGCCACCCAAACCTTGGTGCGCACCAAACAAGCGGACCGAGACTGCCTAAAAAGTGGGTCTCTGTCTGCTTCCAAACGAACTCTGGTACTGTTCGATTGATATATGAACACAACATGGACCAAAGACGTCTAAACGAAGTAATTAGCCTAATACTGACCTCAAGCACACCTGGTTCTTCTCATCATAGGAGCTATGTTGCCCGTTACAGTTCGGGACAGGCGTCAGAACCGCCCGTCAGCCGTCCTTGAAGCATATCTTCATTTGTGTGTACAACGGAGGAATTCCTGCTGCTGTTTTGACGCCTTTACACATTTTATTAACTCTTCGTTTGTTCTCAGCTGCTAAAAATACCACCATATATACATATATACATCCAACGAGCGCATTTCGCCCAGCAGCCAGCATTATTTTGGATGATCGGTAAGTTCCATCAAAAAATATACGTCATCATAAAAGCCGTTCAATCAGGTCGTGACTTTTCCCTGATGCCTTTTGTTTTGTATCTTGAGGTTCGGTGTTAAAATGCCAGTGTGAACGCTAAACGAACCAGGACTAAATGTATCATTTCCTGTTTTGGTCCGGACCAAAAGAACCGAACTACAAGTGTGAACATACCCCAAGTCTTGTTTTCAGAGAAATTGGTGGCGTTTAGCTTAAAACAAGAATACAAATATTTGCCAATGGAGTAAAAACAACAACAACTTTACTCCTAAAGGATTTTATAGTCATTTTTAAACATATATATATATAATAAAATCATGACTACTCCCATAAGGTGAACAGTCCAGCCTTATCAGTAGCCTTATAAAAGCTGTTTAATTCTACATGGAGAGGGTCCTCTCATGGGGGTGGCCATGTTGGGATCACATGACCAGCCGAATACTACTATAATCTCAGTGACTGCCCTGTTATTGGACACTTTCACTCTTGGATGAAATTAATCATTGGTTGACTTTGAATAGTGAATTTTTACAATCTAATCGGTATGGCGTTTGAAGGATGCAGCATCCACACCACTAGGTGTCACTGCAAGTCCAAAACGACATACACAATTTATTTTTTTCCTACCAATTGGCAAATTTATTTTTTAATTTATTGTTACAAGCATAAACTTTGCTAAACTGTGTTTGATTTCTCTAAAACAAGATATAATATCTTGACTGTTTTGATATTTACAAGAAAACTAGATACAAATAACTCTTAAGTGGGTTGTTCTTGACCAGAATAAGATACAGAATGGACCAGACTTGATGCTAATTGTCAAAAGTCGATTAAACAACATCAATGTATGTTGTGTATCAATGTAGGAAACTAACATGATCAACATTTCTGTCTCCCGTTTACAGGCTCTGACTTCAGAGGAGAAGTATCCCATCTTCACGTTTGTAGATGGTCATGATGAGGGGAAATGGGGGTTCTCATCCGCCTCAATCTCTCATATTAACACCAACGACAGACGGAGCCGAACTAAACAAAGAAACAACACTGAGGAGTTTGTGCTTCTGTGACCAACTGGATGTCCTGTTTGTTACTCTTTCTACATAGAGATTAGTTTACTGGGGGAACTTTGAATATTTGTAACTGCTGTTATTTAGTTGTTGTGTTGTCTGTTAACACTGGCATACGGGAGGATGTGAGGAGGTCTTTATGTGTGCTTGATGAGCAGGTGGTTAAGCACATTAGCGTGGTGTGATGCTTCTAACGGCAGACACTGAAGAACGCCTCTGATGGACACATGAGAGGGGTAGAGGTTACCTTTGTACAAAATGTTGTGGACATTTGTCAACATTGTCTTAAAGATTTATTCACCGTTTATGTATTTTTCTATGTGTTTAGTTAAAAACACAAAGCTATTAATTAAAATGTTTCAATGAGATAAACGGTTTTCTTTTTCTCTGGTATTTATTAACAGCCCACAATAGACTTGACAGGTTACAACGTTTGAGGAAGAAACTTTATTTACCAGTAAAGCTTTAAAGGGATAGCCCTTTCAAAGAAAAAATAAAATCATTTATTCACATTTAGTCATTTAGCATACACTGTTATCCAAACGCTGTCATCATTTAATCACATTAACATTGTTCCAAACCTGTATGACACAAAATATGTTATACAGAATATTAGTCTGTCACCCCTCACTTCATTGCAGCTTTTTTCTCCATACAATGAAAATAAATTACAGTTGTGACCGAATATATTGGTTCCTTTGGTAAATATGAGAAGAAGGCTGTGAAAGAAATCTGCATTGTTTATCCTTTTGATCTTCATTAAAAATAAATCACAAAAATCACACCTTTAATTGAAGTAAAACAATTGAAAGAGGGGAAATATCTCATTAAACAAAACATTTTCTCCAAAACACGTTGGCCACAGTTACAGGCACCCCTAGAAATTCTTACGAGTAAAATATATCTGAAGTAAATTCACATTCATATTTTACATGTTTTAGTGCACCTGGGTGACTAGGAACATGAAATTGTTCAGCCATGACTTCCTGTTTCACAGGGGTATAAATATGAGGTAACACACAGGCCAAATTCCCTTAATCATCCATCACAGCGGGGTAGACTAAAGAATATAGTTCTGATGTGCGGCTAAAGGTTGTTGAGCTTCACAAAATGGGAAGTGGTTATAAGAAAAAAGCCAAAGCATTGAAAATGCCCATTTCCACCATCAGGTCAATAATTAACCAATCAACTGGAGATCTTAAGAATCGGCCTGGAAAAGGACGTGTGTCTATATTGTCTCTACGCACAGTGAGGAGGATGATTCAATAATCTCCTCTTTCAAATAATCTCCAAGGATCACAGCTGGAGAATTAGTTGGGTCTTGGGGTCAGAAAGTTCCAAAAGAAAAATCAGACATCATCTAAATCACCACATGTTGTTTGAAAAGGTCTCAAGAAAAAAAGCTTCTGCTCTCATCCAACTACAAACTCAAGTGACTTCAGTTTGCCAGACATTACTGGAACTTCAAATGGGACCGGGTTCGATCAGACGAAACAAACAAAAGAGCTTTTTGGCAGCGAACACCAGAGATGGATGAAAGGCTAATTCTTGCTGTTAGAAATTTCCCAGTGATCTATGATATGTCTCTTCCCACGTACAAGGACATTTTTAAGAAAAATACTGCGTGGAAAGGTGTATCTGAGATCGCGGGGATTTTATGGACCCAGACAGACCGGCATTTGCATTTTCGCCGGAGATAAACAGCCGCTCTGGCAAACAGCACGCCTTGTTTCTCATTCATCTTTGATATAAAGCATTTTATGTACTGATTCCATTTAGATTGAGTCTTTTCCCTCCAAAATGTGTTTTTAGTGGCAAGAAAAGAGATTCGCTGTCAACAGCAATGGAATGACATCCGTGAATGTCATTTATAAACGTTACTAGGCAACCAGTAGTGGGAACGCCCACTAGCGACTTCACCGCCAGCCACTGGCGACCTGCAGCGATAAAGTCTCTGGCAGTGTGAACGCAGCTTTACCCGTCCACTTTTCCACTCTGGTTAGATGAGCAGCGAGTTATATAAATAATACTGATGAAGTCACATAACCACGAATGGGTAACGAGTGACTTTGTCAATATACATTAAGAATGTACAAGGTCACAAAGAACCAGGGACAACACACAAAATCAGCAGCTAACAAGCAAAGCTGTCATCAAACGAAAAAAGGCTCCGAACACATGGATTCAGACAGCTTTTAAAGGGAAGGAAAGGCCATCCATTGGTGGAGAGTGGAGATGATGTCACAAAACAAGCATGCATACACATGCATAGGGATGTAACATAATCTGAAATCTGTCAAGCTGTTAAAATATACTCAATTAAAATAGCTTGTTACTTTTTTATACTCACACTTTTCAGTCTCTTTTGTACAGTACATGCACTTTCAATGCAGTGTATCAGTTTAGCTTATTTTGTATTTATTATTGCTGACATATTTAAAGATGGCATGGTGTAATGATATGCCCTTTCAAAGCACATGTTGTGGTTGATCCTATGCAAGGGTCAAATGAAGTTGAGGACTCCAAAAAGGCTGGCAACAGATTTGGGTAATATGAGATAGATTATGGGAAATGAATAGGTTACACACATTTTGGGGAAAATCGTGGAGTATGTGCAAATGTAAACCAAAAAATAATTTTACTTTTGTCCTTTTGACAGTATTTCAAGATGCACCGGAATAGATTTGGAAAGGAGGATTGGGGTTAAGATCAAGTGGCAGCCTGGCAAGATAACCCACACCTTCCAAAAAGATGGCACCAGTTGTGGGATCTTTGAGATGCAGGTGATTCTATGCAACATATTGTCTTTAGGATAAATAAAACAACATGTAGTTTTACTATGCAAGATCATACACAGCACGTGTTCTTATGCCACCCGTACAGATCTCTTCACATTCTTAGATTGTGCTTGTGCAAGATGGTTTCACGTACAGTGCCTTGGAATGACAGCAGCACAAATGCCAAACAGATGTATCCCACATGCGTGTTGTGCAATAGCCCTAATTAAAGGGGCCATAGGAGAGTTTGGTTATCTCTTACTAGAGTTAGGGAAAATGTTCATCCCTATACAAATTTCCTAGTATTATGCAAAGGCATTTTTTTCAAACTAAGTGTTGTAGTATAACCAGCAGGATACTACTGATGGGTGAACTGAATTTGGTGACACTACAACGTGTAACAATGAAGTTATAGAATAATTTTGTAGGATCACTTTTCGGTTTTGCACTTTGCAGACGGTCCCTGCGGACTCTCAGCCGGATGCGCTTAGAGATCAATGTCATTTGTACATCTCAGAAGTGGTATGTTAACAACTATATTATAAATAGTTATTGATCCGGAAAGTTCAAATTTGTGAATATTTCCCAACTTTACCGGACAGGGAGGAGAAACAAGTTTGGCCAGTCGCTGAGTGAAAGGTGAACCCCATAACAGAACAGATCAGCAACATTAGACAAGGAGAATAATACGAAAAGAGAGAGAATCTGCTGGCGGATCCAATGTCTCAGGATGTCTAAGGTGTACAAACATCCCAATGAACCCGCGTGAGTACTGATATACCGTCACTGTATTCAGCACTTGTAGTTTCCGTCCGACGTTGTTGTCTACTTCCTGCTATGACATGCTTTACAGTAGATGCCCAAACTAGGTCCTACAAACTCTGGTTTGAAGTATATGACTAGCGTGGATTTTATATAATTAAATAATAAAGCAGGGGAACCAGGGCAACTTTAATATTTTAATATAAGTTTGCAGAGCCTGAAATGCGGCTAATAATTGCCGCAATTTCCATGTTCATAATGCGGGAAATTCCCGTACACTTACGCTTTAAAGTGCAGCTGTGAATTAGTAAACCAATAGATACAGATGAACAAATCAAATCAATAAACTTGTTTTTGTATCAAACTGTAATTCCAGAAGATGCGCGAGAGTCTCGTGCAGCTGTCAGAAGAAGTGTGAGCGCGCGCAGTCATATAGTTCGGCTTATTGGTTATGTCAGAATGGAACTATTTATTGATTATAAACACAATTGATTATTTATTGATTATAAATAATACATTTTATCAACTTTTGGCCCGCAGGACCTAGTTTGGGCATCACATGTTGATAAATGTTTAAATTAAGAAAATTTCTATATATTTTCTGTTTGAATATTTGATTAAAGTTTCATCTGCTACAATGTAACACATTTTTTTTTTCATTTTGCACATTATTATCAACTAAAATGCTGTTTTTATTGACTAAAATGATTTAATCAAAACTATGACTAAAATTGAATAAACTAAAATAAACACTGATATGCTGTCATATCTTTCATTTGAAACTACATTCAGGTTAAAGTTGGACATTCGCTCTCTGTCCACACGCATACAGGAAAACGCAGATCAGGTGGAGAAAAGCATACTACACACTGAAAATCTGCTGAAGGAGGCAAGAGCACATAAATGCACACTTACATGTTTACAGTTTAAACCTCTCCCCTTCTGTCATTCACTCAACGTTGTGTCGATTGTAGTGACACAAGGGGTCTTTCTTGAGAGCCTCATATACCACTGAACTTGAGAAAAGGCCAATGTCAAGTTGGTTTTGTAGATGGTTCATGTTCTTATTGCGAGGACATGACCATGGCAACGTAGCGGTCACGGCTTTCGTTTCTCAAACCGAACGCCACTCCAGTAGCCCCCCGCGTCGCTCCTTCTTTCCACAGGATTGAGGACGACCCGGCTGGCGATGGAGGCGATTTGGGGATGGCAGCGGGCTCGGCTTCGCCGGGTAAAACCCCACGAACCACTGCCCCCCGGCAAGCTCGTTTGCTCCCATCCACGCTCGGGATGACGGCGGCTCGTCTCACGACCAGTTTGCCTCCTCCCTTGAGCCAGGTTTGCTTTCCCGGGCCATCGTGAGCATTGGGCTGGACTGGAATCCTCCGTCCTACCCCCAGCCCTCGCGGCTAGACGATTGGTATCTCGGCTCAGCGACACCGCTACCAGCCACGCAATTTCCTCGCTTCCTGGGTCGCACAGCCAGCACGTGCCACAGCACTCCGGCACACAAGCCTTGCAGCCCCGGCTTCCCAGACGCAGCTACTACGCTTCCAATCCCGCAACTGCCCAGCCCTGGCAGGCCAGCGCTGACGAGTTCTGAGGACATCTCTGCAGGAACTCCTCCTCTGTCCATATCCCGCCCCCTGCCAGGTGTACAGAGCGAGGTAAGTGCTTTTAGTCCTTTCTCAGCACCCGAGCCTCGGGATGCACTTTTGCCTCCCGACGCATTATTACCTGCTCCGCCCCACCGTGATTCCCCACCGGGTATGCACGAAATGATCGTCGCCTTAGTGCCCCTCGCACAGAGCTTAGAATAACTAGCTTACGCTAACCAGCCCATCACGCCGTCTCCAAGCAGAGGTTAGCCCACTGGGTCGTTGACGCTTTTGCACTAGCCTATCACACCCAGGCCGTGCGGGTTCGAGCACACTCCACAAGGAGTGTAGACTGTACAGTCCTACCACTGTAACACGCCGTAACCTTATTCTTGGCTCCTCAGTGCAAATCCTGAATGACAGAAGCACGCCCACTTCCCTTTATACCCGTATGTCATTGCATGCAAATTCTGTCTGCCAACTTGACACTGGCCTTTTCTCAAGTTCAGAGGTACATTAGGCTATCAAGAAAGACCCCTTGTGTCACTACAATCGACACAATGTCTTGTTCCCTCCCTCAGGGAATGGAGGTTACGACAGTAACCATGACATTCTTTCTCCCTTACATTGTGTTCATTTACAGGACACTGGAAATGAACAAAAAGGCCTGCCAATGAAACATCAGGATCACGCAGCAGAGATCATTTCTCATGTTGAGGTCTTACTGAAGGATCTCTTCCTGGACGTGCACAGAGTAAAGACACTTCAACATCCTCAGGCCGATGAGATTGAGCTTCAGTGCGTATACAGATGAACAACACTAAACATCATCACATCCTGCTCACTAACTCCACTGGCAAAGTTCATTTAAATCTCTCTCTTTCTGCTCTAGTATCAAAAATATTCATGAGCGCTGGTATAAAGACTGTGAGAAATACAAGGATCTCTACAAGCAGCCTTATGAGCAGACTCTGATGCCCACGCTGGACAGGAGCAAACTGCCGTCTGAAAAACAGGCAAGAGACGAAGAGCTGATTTATACTATTGTGTTGAATCTACACCAGAGCTTGACGTGCACCTCTCCTAAAATGTAACCAGATCGGTCCACTTTGTAACCAGTATTGTGTATCCCCTAATAATAAATGGCTAAACACGCTAATATGCTACAATTTGAAGGAAATACACATCATTCTGAAGGGGATCATCTTCCCCTACATTTTATTATGAAATACGCAATTGAAGCCATTATATTCCTGTGTAAGTCTATGCTTTCACCTTTTTGTAATTGTGTTGAAGTAACAATAAGGCCTGTGCTGTACTTCAGGGTCCAGTAATGTCTTCTGATCTTATACTGTTTGTCATACTGTAGATCCAAGAAGAGAAGTCGGAATCTGTTCCAGAGCAGCTCCTACATACCTTGGATGATCTGGACCGAGAAAACCTAAAGAGATTCAGGTGGTATTTAAAACAAGATGGATCAATTTCAGTCTCCCGTCTTGAGAATGCAGATGTCCCTGACATAGTCGATAAGATGTTGGAGTGTTATGGACAAAACGGAGCTTTGAATAAAACATTGGCCATCCTGAAGAAGATGAAACAGAACAATTTGGCCGAACAGTTAGGGAACAACGGGAAGGAAGGCAACTGATAAAAAAATATCATGTTGAAGTTTTAATGTAATGTACATGCAGAAATCGTTGTCTTTTTTACTATATAAAGAATCAAAATCCAGCCTCTATATTGTGTGCAAACTTCAATACTCTACAAACCCCATGTGTGGGGTCTTCCCTGCCGGTTAAACCAGTCTAAGTAGGTGTAGCTAGTCTTCCCGATTGGCCATGCTGGTGTTTTCGCCTTACTGCAAAGGCAAGCAAATGAGAAATGATATCAGTCATACTGTACATATTTCTTACCGGCCATGAAAGTGTATTTTACATTTCCTGGTTAGTTTGAGTTTAATGTGAGACCAAATATTCTCTGGACTCTGACCAGGCCAAAACATGAGCCTGATGGACTTGTTTTCAAGCCACTTCTTGGTGGTCTTTGCTATCTGTCTTTGAGAACTGTACATTTCAGCAGGTGGTCACTCCTGCATGAAGAAGCTTTGGCCTTCCAGATCCCTTCAAACCCCTGCATGATATTTTGCTTTTTTTAAAGCAGATTTTCTCACTCCTTTACCTTGGGACTCACAACATTGCATATTGTAGATATCTCCCTGCTCTATCACTCATGGTTCCAGTTAAGAGCTTGTTATCAAGCCTTTGATTAGTATTTTAAGAAAAATAAAAGAAACATCCCAGAAGATGTTTTCATATATCAAACATTTGAATCATTGTCATGATTTTACCCTTGCATACAAGAATAAATGTACATTTGGCAGACACTTTTATCCAAAGTGACTTACAGTGCACTTATTACAGGGACAATCCCCCCCGGAGCAACCTGGAGTTAAGTGTCTTACTGTGGTGACTGTAGGGATCGAACCAGCAACCTTCTGATTACCAGTTATGTGCTTTAGCCCACTACGCCACAACCACTCTATAGCTCTAGCTTTTGTTTGTTTTGTTGTTTCTAGCTTTTTCTCAAACAGTTCACTGCAGCAAATGGTGGCACAGAAGGTCTCAGGAGTGCAGTTGTTTAATTCGTGCTAATTTCCTGACCAGTCATTTGTTGTGGAGACCTGTAAAAAGCTTTACATTTTGCCATTTTTTGGCCAGGAGTATATATATATATATATATATAATAGAAACATTCTGGAATTCTGGAGAACTTTAGGGATCCATAAAGTTCTGATGGTAAGTTTTCTTCTGGGATAAATACAGTAGTCAGCCGTCCCACTTGTAGGAATCCATTTTAGTAAAATTGGTAATATGTTCACTTTATGTAAATTATTTCTTCTAACAAATGGAAGTGGAGCGTAGTTCTAGCGGAAAGACCAGCAGGTGCACATCATCACATCATTAGCTGGGTAACTCCTAGCCAATCGCACGTAAGCCGTTGCTTTATAAGTCTGCTCTCAATCTATCACATTGCTGTTTCGGTGTGCTAACACTGCAACCTCCACCTCCCCACCACCACCAGTTGAGCCCTGTCCCACAGGGGGGTAGGCTCCTCGCCCCTGCCTCCTATCTCCGGCAGGACATGACGGTTCCGGGTACAACTCCCTCGGACGGCCGGACGGGGCCTACGCCAAAGAGAGAGACATCACCTCCCGTTTTACATCTATCAAATAAATGGCATCTCTAACTTCACTCAAGCCTGCGTGTCTTCCCGATAGAACAATAAAGTTGTATCTTCAAAGTGAAATGGCTTCATTTTGCCAAAGTCAAGCAGAGATGAAGGGGGGAGAGCAGTGATGAAACACACGTTGTCATACGGAGATGACTCGTGGATAAGACTTAAATGTCAGTGAAAGTCAAATTGGGCATTAATTGTACTGACTTCAGACCTATATATGACGTTTCTGGGACTTGGCATGGTTCTCACTTTGTGATCATGCATATTTGTTGATGAATATGATATCGTTTGTGGATGTTCTGTCGGCAGGTTCCTCATAGGAATAACAGCTTGCTGTCTTGACTCTGAACTTGTAGGTTTTATACATACTGTATCCTGTGTTCAATGAGTTTGATTTAAAATGATAATAGCATAAAGCAGTTTTATTAAGGAGGATTGCGGATGATTCTCTACAGTGGTGGAATAAAGCAGTCGGTAGATCTGAAATGTTTTCAATCCAACTAATTTTATACTCAGGAATGCTTTTTAGGGGTTCAAGCCCGAAGGGTTTTTATTATTATTCTGCCCTAACACTGATCTTGCAGACCAAACTGTTAGTCATAGAGAGATAAACTTTGAGGGAAGGTAGTCCCCCAGAGTACTGCAGCGTATCAACGTTTCGGCCCGATCGGCATCACGGTGGCGCTATAGTGATCATGTTTACGTTTTGATCCAGAACTCCTAAACCGTCACACACCCAAGTGTCTTACATCATTGGATCCCTTGGCTCAAGATGAACAAAAGTCATGAAATTTGTTACGATAATTTGCATAATTAGAAAAACCTACTTTTTCAAAGTCCTCCTATGCCGTATGTCAGATTCACACACAATTTGGTGCGTGTCTACTATGAACCCTCTTGACCAAAAGTTATCAAAGGAATTTTTATTGGTCGAAGCGTTGGGAAGATATAAGCCAACGAATTGGTCAGGTGTTGTCCATTTCGTATGTATTGACCAATATCTACCGCACGAAAAGGCTAAATGTTACGAAACCTGATAAACATAGACAACAGGACATTCTGAGGATGCACGCAAAGTCACGAAAATGTTTGTCTTTAGGGGGCGCTACAAAAAAATAAAAAAAACTCATAACTCTGCAACCGTATGAACAATGAAGTTGAAAATTTGTATGCTTCTTGTTGGGGCCAAAGTCGAACATATTCTACAATATGACTCAGACAAATAAAAAAACATGTCCGCCAGCCGCCAGTCAAATTTCAGCAAAATGGCTGTATAAATGGTGTGTAAATTATTGTATATTATCTAATGTTATCTGCTATTGAGACAATATACAATCAATAATTATCAAAGAAAAGTTGAACTTTAGTTATTTTAGAGTTGCATTTATCATGTGGGTTTGACCAAGTGTATCCAAAAGCCTATAATTCCTAAAATAAATATTCAAATTTCTAAAACCTTTTTGGAGATTGGGTGCTTTGGGGCTTTTAACAGTTAAAAAGTTAAAAAAAAAAAAATGACCATTATCCTGTTTCAGGATTGTTGAACTCAAGACATCAGTCATATTTAACACCAGTTTGCAAATTCAGCAACTTATAAAGTAGCCTACAGATACATTCCCTTGTTGCAAACTTTGAATGTTCTTAAAAGGCTTGAACCCCGACAATTGCTGCTTGCAGCTATATTTGTAAGGATTTTTATTATTATTATTTAATCTGTCATCCTTTATGTGCGTTTTACGGCTTCAAAATTTTGGTACAGTTTTCAGCAAATTTAGGTTAGGAAGGATCAATTCTGTCAATTTGTATTATTTGGCATCCACTGGATCATTTCTGTCAATTCTGATTATATTGTTTATTTCTTCGCATGTGCTTGTGTAGCCGGCGCCATCTGCACCTCGCCGACTACGGTGTTGTGTTGTGGTGCACTGATGACAGGATACTGACGTTCCCGTGAACCGGAAGTTGCAAACGACTTTTCTCCAGTGTTGTGACGTATTTCCGAGAGAAACGGAATACTAAATGAGGCAAAATAGTGGGCGTGGCTTTTTTCCAACTAGCACCTGATTAGATCTAAAAAAGTAGGTGTTTCATTCAGAAATGGAGGCAGATCTTAACGCAAGTTTACAATCGGTTGTTGAGGATTACTCGCCGCCTGAAACACCGCCAGCAGTCCCCTTCCTGCAGCAGGAGGAAGATGAAGAAGAACAGGAACACACGGAGGATTCGAATGGTCACCTGGACGTGGCGGCTCAGGAGCAAGTTCACACTCGCGAGCATCTCGATGTGTCCCAATGGTAACACTAATTGGAATTATAAAACTATTTTTATTTGCTATTACTGCTGAAACCTTAATCGTTATGATAGTACCCTGCGTTTTATGTTTTCATAAGTTTTTGTATGTTGTACATTGTCTAGAATAGTTGCCTACCTCTATTGACAGATAATTAAGCTTACCACGATTAAACCACAACTTTAATTTGTCAACTTAAACTGTACTGTGCTTTTCATTCAGGTGCTCCTGTGGCTACTGCCAGCACATGGACACTGGTCCTGAAAGACTATGTTGTAGGGAGGTTAGGCAGGTTTGTGACAGAAGTGCAGAGAATGGGTATAATGTTATTAATCAGCCTATACATGACACAGCAGCTGAGTAGAACTGAAGATAGCAAACTCTATGACTTAAAAAAAACAAATGAATAAACTTTTGTCTATTTTCGCCATTTTGAACTGAAAATAGACCACTATGTGACGTGACTGATGTAATGTAGCCTAATTAATTTACTGTCATTGTGAGGGGACAAGACTATTAACCAGGGTACCCACAGGATCTTAAAAGCATTGAAAAATAATCTCAAATTAAGGCCTTAAAAGCCTTGGATTTGGTATACAAAGTCTTAGATTTCGTTACAAAGGTATTATATATTTTTTGCCTTTACTAGGATTAAGTTCATACCAAAACAAAATTAACTGTTACTAATGCAGGCTAATTAAAAATCCATGCAACGTTGAGTGCATTTGACGGACTATTAGATGTAATGTTATTACCTTGACAAACTAATACATCATTAAAAAGATATGACTCAAGTTTCAGTATTTGTCTTAAAGGGTTACTCCAGGATGTAGCATTAAAGAGCAACATGCAGGTTGAATTTATAACTGAATTAATACTTTATATTGTCTGCAGAGGTCTTTTAAAAACACATATGTAGAAATTACTAATGAAATCTCATTTGATGTAGAGATTTTGATGAAAATGTTCTAGGCTCTGGAATACGCCTTTCCCGCTATAGCAACGCGTCATATGACGTAGGGCGAGGCAAATAAAAGCGCTCGCGGTCAGCTCTCTCATTGTTGGGTGTTGATGTAGTTAGAGCAGTAGTGAGAGACAGAAAGTTTTAGATCGAGTTTTAGAGAAGCCATAATGGTAAATTATTGTGTTTGTGCTGGTTGCACGAATTCCAGCCTGTCAGGACATCGTGTCCATCATTTTTCTTCTAGGAAAAACAAGGCTTTTCGGTCTTGAGTGCGGTTTGTGCAGGTGAAGAGAGCAGACTTCACTGCCGCGTCTGTTACCACACACTCGGTCGTTTGTGGCGCACATTTCACTCCGGAGAATTATCGACCTGGAGATTTGTTGGAGTGTCGGATGGGATTTCTGAGTAAGGACCACGTGAGGCTGATTACTGATGCTGTTCCCTCGGTGCACTCGATGGAATCAAGTCCACCGTCAAAGTTTACACCGGATTTTGGCGCGGGCTGGACTGGAGGTCAAAGTGCTAACGTTAGCAGACATTCTGTGCAACGAAAACGAGGACTTAGCAGAGTAAGTCTTACTTTTAATTATTTTAACTCTTAATTTGCTCATAATTATAGGCCTGTGGGCCATCATAGGCATGTTCGTCCACACCGGAGAACTCGGTTTCTTCATTCGCATCCATTGTAACCTGAGCTTGAACTTGACCAGACTCCCTCGCCCATCGTCACTTCCGGTTAGTGCTTTATAGACGCGGAAGTTATTTTATCACAATTTATCTCAAAATATCGTTAATGGCTAAATATATATTACTCCAGTTCAGAAAATCTAGTTGTTTTATCATCAACATACACTATGCTATATAGGGGTGTCCAACCTGCATGTTGCTCTTTAAGCTTTGTATCAGTAGAAAACTAGTAGTATTTTAGAATTACCCTGCTTCCCCCCCTCATATCCCCATGATATGAGAGAAAATTTTATTTTTAGTCTGGAAAAAATCCTCCGATGACGCAAAAATCGTCATTTTGCATCATCGGAGGATTTTTGGACTAGAGGCATTAAACTACAGCCAGTATTAGTAGCTAGTTCCGCATGTTTTCACCACGCCCATATGAGGCGGGATCTTACTCATAGAATGTAAAGATAGTGTCAGCCATCTTTAGCTAAGCTAACAGGCTCTTGCTCTGTAAAACTTTGTATAATAGTCTAATCACGATGGCGGAAGAAAGTTTTGAAGTAATGACAGATGGGGATTTCGAAGATCTTTTGTGTGAATCGGATGCTCGCGGCTACCTATACGAGCCGCAATACAGCGACGAACAGTTGCGGGAGATGGAGGGACAAGAGGCGGCCGGAGCAGCTGCTGTTCGCGGAGCATCTGGCGAACTGGTGGTGTCAGCGCTCTCGCTGTGCGTCTATGCAAACAGATAGAGTCCTATTGCTGTCGCGAATTTCAGCGATGCCATTTTCTTCTGCATGAGATCGCTGAATCCGCTGATGAAACTGCACCGCTAGCATGTGTAACTGAGCACCCAAGTTTTGTACCACACATGGACAGGGGGGTCCTGGAAACTTATTTCAGGACCCCAGAGATAAATTGGAAACGCCAGCCAAAGCCTGCAGGGACAAATGGACGGCTTAGTGTAAAGTGAGTATTTGTTTTGTATTTCTTTTTGTTACTAAGACGTAATGTACAGAGTTTGGACACCCGGCATAATCACAATGTTGTTCCCGCGTAGTCAGCTGAGCTATTGTTATATTTTCATGTATGCGCACATACTGTATGTGCAAATAGTTCGCATTACTAACGTTGTGTTTACTATTTCGTGGTTTGGGAGTGGCCTCGTAAGTGCGGCAAAGCAAGTGCATTCTGGGAGTTGTTGTCTTTCAGCCACATGAGTAAAAAATACATTTTTTGCCTTTTCTCAGTCTAGAATGCTTCAAATTCAAAAATAATTTCACATTTCTACTACATAAATGACCACTATTAAATACACATTCATCTTCCCACAAATTAAATCCCTTTAATTTGTGTCAGGAGTTATGCAATTCCAAATACACCCCGCCCCACCACCACCACAACTTAACACATTTTCTGCGGGAAACCCTGAAGTGAGTAATCATATCTGCAACAGTCAGTTTCTGTCCTGCAAAAATGCATTATTATCTAGTTTCCTTTTTTTGTCTTTAGGCGATACCGTCACACCGCCAACAGGACCTTTGTCAGATGGTGTTGGGCTACTTGGGAAGAAAAATACGTGTTGTCCTCCCATCATGTGTTGTTGTTAAAATAAGATCCACATTCACATCAGAGAGATACACAGGCTTCAAGCTACCTTCACTACATCCACAATAGCAAGTGATATGTATGTAGAACTGTATGTAATAAATAATGACAAAGGACTTTAATTACACTTGATGTTTCATTTATTACATTTTGAAGATTAATTTTAACACTAAAAATTACAAACACACACTATCTAAACCTGCTCCTACTCCATCTGTGTAAAACGGGACCAGGGTCTGACTTCAGATTCCTGTAGGTCGGGCTTGTCAAAGGCAGCACATAAGTGGTCTGGAACCTTCAGTTCATTAATCTGCTCTTGGTATGGGCCAGGATTGATGACCACCTCCTCAAAAAGAGCAGAGTCTTAGTCTTAGCAGACTCTCCATGTAGTCTATAACGCAAAAAATACAATGAACCTGGCATTTTTTAATTAGACATTTTTCTACAATTGGGATCAAACAACATTTTGGTCAATCAAACTCCATTTACCATAAACAACATGTATAATGTAATGTACGTATTAATTGAATATCTAATTTTGCAGAAGATCTACATATTTTCCATATTTATTGTATGGTAACATTATCCTTTTATCCTTACTGTAGGTTGGTTCTGTTTTTGTGTAGTGAAGGGAATGATCCCCCTTTTTGTATTTTGGCCATTTCACTTTGATAGACGGTTCACCACTCTGGTTGTATGCAAATTTCAATATCAGGCTATGGAAGCCTTCAACTGAGGAGGTCTGATGGTGAGGGCTCAGTTTTGACACGTCTTTCAGTAGTCGCTGGTTTATCATCAGGTCACAAAACCGTTCACAAGCTTTAGTGCCTAATAAAGACAGCGAGTCCTTATCAACATATAACTAATGTAATTTTTATGGCTGGAAATATCGATATAGATTATTAAATCCCATTGCATCTGTCTATCACTATGGCACTTGAATTCAACAGACTGTTGTCAATCGTAATCTTTAATATTATAGTCATGGCTTATAAAAAAATCAATCGTTTCACTCTTAGCAGAATCAATATTTTAGTTTTAGATTTCAGTATTATAGTTTACAGCATTATTTAATAAATATTTTTTTTCCATAATGGAAAATTTAAAGGTATCTGAAATATTTCAGAATAAAATTCAATATCAAATTGAATTAAGATTAGAATTGAGTCAAGAGCTTGTAAATAGGAATTTAATCATAAAAACTCTATCAACCCAGCCATAGTTATCTTCATGGTTGTTACCAAACTAGGCTAATCATGTAGCATTATGAATCAACAAAATCCTTACTTGGTGTCAGCCAAGCTCGCATCTCAAGAGGTGGGTGGGCGCAGACTGGGAATAAGTCGCTGTTATGATGGTGCACATTTTGCACGTGGTTGGTTACAGACTTCCACTTTTCCACGGCTTCTTCACCTGTCTTGGAAGAGGATGCACACCAGTAAAGGTGGTTTATGATACTTCTCCTCCAGGCCAGAACCTCTCCACAACTACGCTCTTTCCCTAGTGCATCGATCTTCTTGGCGAGACCTTAAGTAGCAATTACAGAAAATAAAATGAATTCAAATATTATACTTTAATCAGTTCTTAAAACTTAGTTCAAGTTCATTTGTGCTTTTGTCACTTGAGTCACAAGTTGTGATATTATGTTGCTGTTGTGTATATATCTGATTAATCTGAAAGGCTGCCAAACAGTTACCCTTAGCGACATGCCAAGTATCGAAATAATGCTGGATCTCAGGTCGTTGCTCCCTCAGATACTTTTGTATCGAAGGATGCCGATCTGTGACGATTGCACCAACCCTTAACCCTGCTGATTCCAGGAACTGGAGGCTTCTCAAAAACCCTTCGCGTTCCATGCGTGGACTTGCACCCACTTCATTACTCTGAGAGATGGAAAAAAAACTCAATTTAGCAGACAAAAGACACGTTTTGAAATGTAAAAAAAAAAACGACATTTACACTTTTATCCTGACAGTTAATAGATACCATATAAACCAAGACAATGAGTATGTTTACATGCACAATAATTTGAAGTTTTGATAGTTATCAAAGTGTTGCTGTGTTTGTATACACACTCATTGTGAGAAAGCCATACACAACAATGCCATTTATAGATTAATGCAGTGCCATAGTAAATTGCATTTTTACCTGGATTCATTGAATGTCCACCACCTTGTTGTCTTCCAGGTTCATCATCGTGTAGCTTCCATACTTGGCACAGTGTCCTTCAGGGGGAATCAGAGTAGAACAGAAAAACGTTTAGGACGTTACTGGTTTATTGACCATATTTTTCACATTGAACAACATTTTAATCCAATGTCTCTACAGTGTATTGCAAAATGCTAAATTCTTCAATGCTTCAGACATTTCATAATGCTTATACTGTGGTTGGAATGACCAGATGAAAGTGAATGTTGTTATTTTTCACTCAAAATGAACAAACCTGGGGAATCAGCTCTCATGTCACCACCCAAGACAACGGCCTTTCCAGAATGCCTTGCCATCTCCAGCATTGTGTTTTGTTCAGTCCTCCAGTGCCATAAAATTGTTGGCTGGAGAAAGTTCTTTTGATGATTAAAAAATGTCCTGGGACATATACATTCCAGACAGAGTGCTGACAGTACCTGGAAGATATCACATTACATAAGTATAAAAAATGTTTAACAATGACCAATTTATTTTGTTTACACAAATAAAACCTTGTGGATCTGTATGAATGAAGCCCCACTGAATGCTACTGCTGCAGACAAATGCAAATTCCCAGCTGGTGTACTCTGGATGTGTGGCTGGCTGTTCCACTTTGTTTTTTTGAGGCAGTGTGAACAGATCTATGCGATTTTGAAGCAATAAAATGTATTTGAACAATATCCAATATGCCAATAAATAAAATTATGTTTGTAACAATTTGTCAGTGCTACATTTATGATCACCTGCGTGATGGATACAAATGTCCCATTTACAAATTTCTCAACTGTGCAGGTATGGCAGCATGCTTGACACTTCCGAAACAGGAAACTGGACAATAATAACTCAGCAAATCATATCATACTTTCTAACAAGGCATCTTGATTGATCATCTCAAACCTGACCTATATACCATGACATTTCTGAGGTTTTTTAACATTAATATTAGTTCCCCTAGCCTGTATTTGGTCCCCTTGTGTCTAGAAATTTCAGTCGGTTAAACCGAGTTTTGGCTATCTTTCTCTGTCTGTGAGAAAATGAGATCTCAGACAGGCTGATCTTGAATCTCCCCGTATATGACGTCATATAGGGGGAGGTTACCTCCCCCTTCTCTGCTTTGCCCGCCCAGAGAATTTGACCCACCAATGAGAAAACGAGCTAGGAAGTACGAACGCGCGCGATTTTAGTTTATCCTCGAGAGATATCATGGCGTGTGACGGATCGAAGCACAAAAGTTGCTCAATAATTGAATGCACAAATGATCACAGAAGTCTTTTTTTACTTCCTTCATCCAATCCCCAGAAGGATCAATGGATAAATTTCATTTACTCAGTCACAGTAGAGCGAAGTTGTGGAGGGCTTTCTCGGTTACCATGGATTTCTAAAAGTGTTCGCAGCTCTTTGAATAAACGTAGGCTATTTGTAAGAGAAATCCCACCACTATGAAGGAAAACGACCATCGCTGAAACATTGCGCTGACAGTTCTCATACGCACTGAATAACAGCTCACGCTGCTGCGGTGTTCGCGACTTTACGTCACGAAATCACTACGGCAGCGACGCGAACAACTCCGAAAGGTAGGTAATTTTTCTTTCTTTTTTAGGAGAGGTAAAGGTTTTACTGTTGATATTTCTTTAAAGATGTAGATATTAACACTTTAATATCATCTTATGGTGTGAATGAGTGTGAAAAGATGCGTTCGCAACATCTGAACGACTGCGTGTCTAAGTGCCATTGCAATATATCCAATGTAAACACCCACACTACACCTTGCCCCGCCTTTCTCCTCCTCATTAGCATTTAAAGCTACAGACACCGAAACGGCACGTCTGAAGGAAAGCTCATTATGGGTTGGCTTGTAGTGGCTATAATTCTGTACCAAGGCTGAATTTTGTAAAAGAGATTTCAGATACAGTACTAGGGACCACTAAGGCCTATATCAAAGCCTACAAAAAGAAGCATGTCAGGGGACCTTTAACATGTATGATGTTTTAGTGATAACCACATTTAGACTTACTTTTCAATGCTCTCGAGTGACATCAGGCTCATAGGTGACATCTGAACACTGATTTGAGGTGTATGTTGAGCTCTCATCGAACAGTGTCTTCAATGCGTGGCCTTTTAATTGTTGTTGAAGTGAGACACGGAGCTCCGACACCTGTACCAACACTCACACCAACAGAGAGGCCGAAAGGCTTCACCTGAACAGCTGAAATTTTCAACACACACATATGACAATCAAACACATGAAACAACACAAGAAGACTATTACCAGTTAATACAATGAAGATAAACATAGCTAGTAGCCTATAACTTTACCTTTACTCCGTCTTTTCTGCTTGTGGGTTTCCGTTTGAACTGACACATTTTTCAAAGATGGTGCATGACATTGACAGGCCACATCTCTTGTTACGGGCTGTATAACAGGAATTGCATTATGTTATGATATTGGTACAAGGGCAAAATAGATTGTGCAGGACTGCCAACTTTTGAGTTCAATTAGAATTACGATTCAATTCATAAGCTTGAGATTCTGATCTTGATTCAATATCAATTCATTTGAATATACAATACAATTTTTAATGTTGTAAACTATACAGGGAAACCTGTCAGTTGGTATCAAAATTGACAACTTGTATACAATTATATGTCGATTTTTAAAATAATTGAGCAATTGCATGATTCATTTCAATAAGTTGTTCTATATTTTTCAACACAAGTTACCCTTTGTAAAGAGTAAGAGATGACCGTTATGTCGAATCTGTCTTGATTCAAGTGGTGATGTTGGTTTTTGGCGCGCACGCTCCAAAACACGCGCACTAAACATTTATTTACTTTATTAAGCAAAATATGACAAAGTTATGTTGGCAGCCCTGTATGATGTTCAACGTCTCAAGAGCTTGGTTGTGGCTAGTTCAACTTACCGTCAAACTTTGTGAGGTACCAACGGTGTACACTGACGGGACCGCGTTATCTGTTAATGACAGATATCTCACAAACCCCATTTCGTGTTCTGTCCAATTTTGGAAGCATTCATGCGTGAAGTGCTTCGAGCACATCCGTGACCTCTCTGTTATCCCTCCTTCCTCGAAATGTAAAAAATCGAGCCATTTGGACCGTAACGAGGGAATTTTAGGGAATGGGAAAAGTGTTCCGTGAGTGTCACAACCAAAAATGCACCTCCTCGCCATCTCTCCTTTCACACGCTGTCAATGCTCGCAAACACACAGACAGCCTGTCTACTGTCAGTTGGAGGGGCGTGGTTACGGATGTTAAGGAGACACCTAAACCGTCAAACCTACATCATCAGGGAAGGTCCTCCAATGCAGAGGGGCGGGAATTTTCAGATTTTGATTAAAGATTACGAAGCCAAAAAATGTTTTTGTGTGGATTGACTTGCATGGATGAATTGTTCACCACAAAACGATCAATTTAGGCCAACAAAGTAAGTATGGTCAATTTTTATTTCATGGGGACTTTAAGGCACTTTATTCTGTACGTTTACAAAGAGAGCAAAAGTTCAGTATCTTCTATCTTCAATCAGAATCAGCCTCTCTCAGTCAAGTAGAATGCAGACTGAATTTAATCACTTTCAAAAATCTGAAAATAAAATACATAAGAATTATTATGGAAAATAAACATATTGCATTAGGCTCGTATCATGTGTATGTGTCATATTGCGTGCTATTTCTGTTAACTAAGGGCTTTTAGCTTTTACATTAACATTATGCAACAAGAAATTAACCATCTTTCTTTCAATAATTAATACATACAGTTATATGCACAAAGCAAAATGTACATGCTTTGCATCTGGGCTGTCCAGTGCCATTGAACATCAATCAATACAAGAAAACTGTTAAACAAACACATTATATTCTAAACCTGGTATTGGAAGTACATACCTGTACAATTTCAAAGAGAGCAAAAGTTCAGGATTTTATCTTCAATCAGAATCAGCCTAACATTAAAAAAAAAAGGACAACTGAAACATCTGGGCTACATCACAAGAAGATAGAAATGCGAGCGCTAGCATACAGCAAAACAAAACACGAGGTTAGCTATGTTAGCAATTCCTTAAGCTCTCAAAACAGCAAAGTTCTCAACACATCTCGACTAAATGTATGTGCACTTATCATAAAATACCCGTACAAATTACCATGTGCACTAAAACTAAAGTTACAACAGGTATGTTTTGAGTTCACATTGCACTGATGTGCACAAGTACCTCTCTCAGTCGAGTAGAATGCAGACTGAGAAAAGAGCGCGAAAAATCAGCACGTGACCGCAACTCTAGCCTCTCTCCACTAGAGGGCGCACTTACACAACAACTCTCCCAATACTAGTAGTGGGAAGTTCGGATCATTTTACTGACTCGGATCTTTGAGTCTCGTTCAGCAAAATGAACGAATCTTTTTTCGAGTCATTTCGTTCATTTCAGCAGAATATAATTAAATGTCATGTTAAATAGCCCAAAACATCAAGTAGTCTACTTACGAAAATGTTGATTCAATTTGAAATAAATAAATAAAAATAAACTATAGGGTAATGCAGCCAAAGCCAATTTATAAGAAACCGAAATGTTAATTTATTAACTGGGTCTTAAGTTTAAGCTATTGCAGTTAGTTCACCTCACCTCCTTTTTCTCCGCCTCTTGTGTCATCGGGTTCGAACTTCAAAACGTTAAAAATACTTAGTTGTCGATGTCGACTCGTCAGTGTCTGTGTGTGGGCCGTGTGGTGTGACACAGCAGCCAATGCACTCACTGACTGCATGCACATGCAGCATACCGGTCCGGATCCGGAAAGATAAATGATTAGTTCAAGTCTCGACTCTCGAGTCTTCGGGTTTGGGTTCGGCCGGGTCCGAGTCTTTCGTTCTTCCTGTCAGTCCCATAGAGACTATGCTGTCAGTACCGGAAAGAGAAATGATTAGTTCGTCTCTTCGGTTCGAGTCGTTCGTTCTTCAAGTCAGACTCACAAACCCATAGCACTATGCAGAGTCCTCACCTTGTGCAAAACAATGGGGGATGGGTGTGAAAGGGTCACTATCCCCTTGGTGACAGCCTTGAGTGACAGTTGCAATTCATCTCAACCATTGGCTAAACTCTTGTTTGAACCAAACACACATTGTGTGTGTGTGTGTGTGTGTGTGTGTGTGTGTGTCTATATATACACACACACGTTTTATATAAACGTGTGTGTATGTGTATATATATATATATATATATATATATCCTAATAACAATAATAATAATAAAAACTAAAAACATATTAACAATAAAAAAAAGAGATGGACAGGGACAATAATAAGATGGACCTTTTTTATTTTTCAGATGATGTTTATTGTACATATATTTTGATAATTGTATGTTAATTCCCAACATATAAAACAATGTACATTCAGACGCAGTCAATAATACGAATCTAATGTTTTATTTGATGCGAGATACCAGCTGTTACGTGACAAAAGAACGAAGGACTCAGACTCGAAAGATGAACTAATCATTTCTGTCTCTGCATAGTGCTAAGGGTTTGTGAGTCTGACTTGAAGAACGAACGACTCGAACCGAAGAGACGAACTAATCATTTCTCTTTCCGGTACTGACAGCATAGTCTCTATGGGACTGACAGGAAGAACGAAAGACTCGGACCCGGCCGAACCCGAAGACTCGCGAAAGATGAACTAATCATTTATGACTTCATGTACCTTATGCGATGTTGCGCGCATGCGCGGTCAACACAAAATGAACGAATCACTCTCTGAGACAACTCGGTAGTCCCGAGTCATATTAAAGATTCGTTCAAAATGAACGAATCGTTCATGAACGACACATCACTACCCAATACCTATAAACTTATGGAAGAATTAATTGGACTTTAATATTTGTAACCCACAGAAGACAATCTACAAATGTGTACAATGATGCGCAAATATTTCACTATCTGCAAATGTGTATATTTACATTTGTGATACGTAAAATCATATCCACAAAAATACAGGGTGATGTGTACAACACAAAACTATTTTTACACATTTGCAGATTACTTCCTGTGAATTTGTGGGTCACGTTACATTTGTAAGTTCCTTTTTACACATTTGTGGAATTTTGTCCAATGTGTACTGCAGAGATCTGTAAATAAACATATACACAAATATCTCACAACCTAAAACATGTATTTTTACATTTGTGTTGTGTAAAATCATATTCACAAAAATAATGTGTGATTTGTAAATACACACAATTTAATCTGTACAAATATCTTTTTATTTCACATACAAAGTGTGATTTACGCTTTTGTGGATCCATTTCTACACACAAAACTGTTTTTACGCATTTGTGGATTGCTTCCGGGCAATTTGCAGGTCACGTGACATTTGCAACTCCTTTTTACACATTTGTGGATTTTTGTCCACTCTGTCCCGCTGCGATCTGCAAAAAGACATTTGTAAGGCGTGCGTGTGAGAGCAGTTAATTAGCCACACCAGCAGGTGGCGGTAGCGACATTTTCTCCCATGAATTGAGAGGTTATCGACGACTGCACAGTCTATGCCACTGCAAGGAGATATCAATCATCGACTGTGGGTTGTTTTCAACCAGTAGGTGAAGGTGATAAAATGGAGAATCTTCAACCCAACGCTCGTGATCCAGGAGCGGGTTCATCCTTACGGAAGCGTATTGCATTCACTTGAGAAAAAAAAATCTACTCTGTTTTTCTGAATTAACGACTTAATTATCTCAGAATTACGAGATAATTTTTCATGGAAAAATTTTTTTGCTCTGTTTTTCTGAATTAACGACTTAATTATCTCAGAATTACGAGATAATTTTTCATAAAAAAAATATTTTGTTCTGTTTTTCTGAGTTAATGAGATCCCTCAAAATCCTGCCAGGAGCTCTATTTTAGCTGGATTGCATGGACGTAAACATGTCCCGCCTTTCAAGTTTAATCCGGTTTTATTTTACTTTGGGTCTGAGACATTGGGAGATACGAGAAACTATCGCGTGCGCACGCGTTACAGTTTCCGGTGTGTGTATAGCTCTTTTCCGATTGCGTCATTGCCATCATTCATTTACTCAAAGATACTGAGGATGCGCATGAATTTATAGAGATATATTTTAAACTTGGCCTTCAATAAAAAGACATTACTGTCTATGACATTTGTAATACTGTCATGGCTGAGACACGCTTTCATCTTCCAAAGGACACTAATCAAGCAATAGATTGAACTTGCATTTAACACGAGAACTACCGGAATTCTGTAACTAGAATGGCCATAGCGGTCATTCTGACCGTTCATACTAGACTGTACCAAATGTCATATTATATTTACATTCGAAACTTCTATTGAGGTTTTAAAATGAAGCTTCTAATGTCTGTCGTCATATTTTATGGCGTCATCACCCTAAAAATGTAAATAGAATAATATGGATTAAATGGAGCGCCAAGCGAACGCAGATAGTCCTACATAATACGATCTTTTTTGTAATATATAATAGTGCTAGACTATACACATACATAGGCCTATATTATATCTGCTAGACTGCCCCGGATGGTGCGTGCCTCGCTTTGTGTACAGCAAGTTTTTTCCACCACAGTGAAAATGTTTTCGAAAGTCTAAACGCAACAAACATGATTGAGGCGGAATATTTCGTTAGATAAAAACATGTTGTGAATTTTGGAAATTATTACATCTATCCTTTTTCAAAACATGTTGACTTTTGGACTTTACAACGCTCTGGAGTTATTGGAAATTGGAAACAATCCTATGCAGCCACCACTGGAATCAAAATCCATGAATAAATGAATCTGTTATATTAATAATAAACACCAGGACACGAAATTTTAATTCTAATGAATGTGAAATTGTATTAGTTCATCGACAACCACAGAACTTGCTATTGTAGCTAATTACAGATACAAATGTGATTATTTATATTAAATTATTCTCTTTGTAAAATAAAAACAAATCAATACAATAGCTTATAAAAACATCACCAATGTGTATTTCAATGCATAGTAAAAACCTTGGACATGTATGAAACACATATAGGCCAAACCCAAAATGGACAAAGCGGTTAATAAAGAATATGAACATTTGCTAAACTGTGGGAAAACTGATTTAGAAAGCAATATTTGTTTTACTGTGAGCAAAAATATCATGCTGTAAAACTATAATGAAAATAGTATGCTGTAAAATCATTCTGAACGAATTCTCCTAAAAGTGGGCTCAGTTGAACAAAAAAGGGGGCCCCCTTTTAGGAGAATAATTTAATATAAATAATCAAAGTTGTATCTGTAATTAGCTACAATAGCAAGTTCTGTGGTTGTCGATGAACTAATACAATTTCACATTCATTAGAATTAAAATTTCGTGTCCTGGTGTTTATTATTAATATAACAGATTCATTTATTCATGGATTTTGATTCCAGTGGTGGCTGTTTCCAATTGCCAATAACTCCAGAGCGTTGTAAAGTCCAAAAGTCAACATGTTTTGAAAAAGGATAGATGTAATAATTTCCAAAATTCACAACATGTTTTTATCTAACGAAATATTCCGCCTCAATCATGTTTGTTGGCGTTTAGACTTTCAAAACCATTTTCACTGTGGTGGAAAAAACTTGCTGTACACAAAGCGAGGCACGCACCTTCCGGGGCAGTCTAGCAGCATATAATATATATAGGCCTATGTATGTGTATAGTCTAGCACTATTATATATTACAAAAAAGATCGTATTATCTGCGTTCGCTTGGCGCTCCATTTGATCCATATTATTCTATTTTATTCAATACATTTTTAGGGTGATGACGCCATAAAATATGACGACAGACATTAGAAGCTTCATTCTAAAACCTCAATAGAAGTTTCGAATGTAAATATAATATGACATTTGGTCCAGTCTAGTATGAACGGTCAGAATGACCGCTATGGCCATTCTAGTAGTTACAGAATTAGTTCTCGTGTTAAATGCAAGTACAAGTCTATTGCTTGATGATTAGTGTCCTTTGGAAGATGAAAGCGTGTCTCAGCCATGACATTATTACAAATGTCATAGACAGTAATGTCTTTGTATTGAAGGCCAAGTTTAAAATATATCTCTATAAATTCATGCGCATCCTCAGTATCTTTGAGTAAATGAATGATGGCAATGACGCAATCGGAAAAGAGCTATACACACACCGGAAACTGTAACGCGTGCGCACGCGATAGTTTCTCGTATCTCCCAATGTCTCAGACCCAAAGTAAAATAAAACCGGATTAAACTTGAAAGGCGGGACATGTTTACGTCCATGCAATCCAGCTAAAATAGAGCTCCTGGCAGGATTTTGAGGGATCTCATTAACTCAGAAAAACAGAACAAAATATTTTTTTTTATGAAAAATTATCTCGTAATTCTGAGATAATTAAGTCGTTAATTCAGAAAAACAGAGCAAAAAATTTTTTCCATGAAAAATTATCTCGTAATTCTGAGATAATTAAGTCGTTAATTCAGAAAAACAGAGTAGATTTTTTTTTCTCAAGTGAATGCAATACGCTTCCGTAAGGATGAACCCGCTCCTGGATCACGAGCGTTGGGTTGAAGATTCTCCATTTTATCACCATCACCTACTGGTTGAAAACAACCCACAGTCGATGATTGATATCTCCTTGGAGTGGCATAGACTGTGCAGTCGTCGATATCCTCTCAATTCATGGGAAAAAATGTCGCTACCGCCACCTGCTGGTGTGGCTAATTAACTGCTCTCACACGCACGCCTTACAAATGTGTTTTTGCAGATCGCAGCGGGACAGAGTGGACAAAAATCCACAAATGTGTAAAAAGGAGTTGCAAATGTCACGTGACCTGCAAATTGCCCGGAAGCAATCCACAAATGCGTAAAAACAGTTTTGTGTGTAGAAATGGATCCACAAAAGCGTAAATCACACTTTGTATGTGAAATAAAAAGATATTTGTACAGATTAAATTGTGTGTATTTACAAATCACACATTATTTTTGTGAATATGATTTTACACAACACAAATGTAAAAATACATGTTTTAGGTTGTGAGATATTTGTGTATATGTTTATTTACAGATCTCCGCGGTACACATTGGACAAAATTCCACAAATGTGTAAAAAGGAACTTACAAATGTAACGTGACCCACAAATTCACAGGAAGTAATTTGCAAATGTGTAAAAACAGTTTTGTGTGTAGAAATGGATCCACAAATGCGTAAATCACAATTTGTATGTGAAATAAAAAGATATTTGTACAGATTTAATTGTGTGTATTTGCAAATCGTGAGATATTTGTGTATATGTTTATTTACAGATCTCTGCAGTACACATTGGACAAAATTCCACAAATGTGTAAAAGGAACTTACAAATGTAACATGACCCACAAATTCACAGGAAGTAATCTGCAAATGTGTAAAAACAGTTTTGTGTTGTACACATCACCCTGTAATTTTGTGGATATGATTTTACGTATCACAAATGTAAATATACACATTTGCAGATAGTGAAATATTTGCGCATCATTGTACACATTTGTAGATTGTCTTCTGTGGGTTACAAATATTAAAGTCCAATTAATTCTTCCATATAAACTACCATGAAATGACTGAACAATACAATATTTTGGTGAAATAAACTCACATACCCACAAAACAGAGAAAGAAAATTTGCAAAAGTATTTGTCATTCTTTAACCTGTTACACTTTGACCCTGATGATTGCCGCTTGCTGCTATATTTATGTTTTGCTTTCTTTAACAAACATTATTGAAAGACTTTTACTTAATTTAAAAATGGACTCTTTGCCGATCTTTTAAACATATTTGAAAGTGCATCCCGTGTATTATGATGCATACATGGATGTTGTTAAGCCCCGGATGTCCACTGACCCTAGAACTGCCCTTGATCACTATTATCTTTTCTTTTTTTTTTTTGCCACTGGATAATAGTTTGTTTATATCCTGCTGCACATTAAAAGGTTTCAAACTGAGACTTTTTGGCTAAGGTCACATTCACAATGTGCAAATGCCATTCGACTGTGAATGAGGGGCATAAACATTGCAAAATGTATGTATTTACAAACAGAAACATATTAGTGTAGGTGTGGCCTTTAATGCCCCCCTCATAATTGGGGGAGAAGGCCCCTAGGGGCATGTTGTTGTTGGGGTTATTATTAACTGAATGCTTGTTATAATGAATTGCCCATTGAAGCATTTGTAAGGCACTATTCTGTTTAAAACTAGGAACGATTTGAATTATAAACAGCATTATTCACTTGGGTCTTTGAGCTTCTTCTGTTCCTTTAGTTGATCTGCAGCCATTGTGTGGCAAGTAACGCACTGATGAAACTCAGATCCTGCACCTCTCCGAGATCAAGACCTCCTCAACACAAGTACAGTGTCTCTCTATGTCTTCTCTGAGGAGACGGCCATGAGTTGGGTTGTGTTCCTTATTCATCTCGGCTGGATCTGGGAAACACATGCAAAAACATGTCTGATCTCACTCATTCAGGCTACAAACATTCTCACTCACATCTTTCCAGACAGCTGCTTATTTCTGACATGAAGTGGAAGATGTTTGTCCATCAGAGTCCCTGAAAGCATGTGTGTTTCAAAGCCGATGAGTCGTCATGTCAAAATAAAGCTTTCTGGAGCATTGAGGCTTTCAGTACAATTGTTTTGAAACTGTCCTCTTTATAGATGCATCAGTACAGGGTACAATGCCATCTGGTGGTCAATTATATGAAAATAATATGTGGAGAAAAATAATGGAATTGTTTGTGTAAATGAATAGCATATAGGGAACATATGTGCTTTGGTCTTGAGATCAACAGTGAAGGTGTTTGTGTCACCATATAAGATTACAAAATGAGTAGGTTGACATATACTGTAAATACACTGCATTTAATGTAATCATAATGTTGTTATTTTTATGGATTACATCCTATCAATTATATTGACTACATTTCTTTAGGCTGTTAAATGCTCTACATACAAATGTATTAAAATATATAAAAAAAGTGACTATTGTTGTTTATTTAATTACGTAATTATGTTTAAGGATTGAAGCAAGGGTTGTAACATCAATGACGATAACACCGGTGACAAACGCTCTTAAAAGATGAATTTTCCAAGATGGTGTCAAGATCACAAAACATACTCCACTAATCTGACTATAATCAATAAATCATATTATTACATTTAATAAAATAATATGTGACATGAATATAAAACAATGTAACACCAATGGCATATTAAAATGAACCATGTGAAAAAATTACAGTGAAAATGAAAATGAATAACTTCAACATGGTGGAGAAATCACTTTATACACATTTAAGCGCCTGAACTTTCACCAAAAAGCCAAAAAATAGTGGAAATAATCCCACAAGGGTAAAGAAATATAGTCAAACCAAGGACGGCCATGCAACTACATACACAATTCTCATAAAATGTACTCATACCGTGGGCTGCACCAACTGTGGAATATGTCCGGGATTCTCCTGGTATTTCAGACATTAATTTCTGCATGTATTACACATTATTCTGGAGGCGTCAAGCGTGAAATATCAAGCACACATTTTGCAGTGAATAATAAATACAAATTCAAACATTAAAATACATAAAATTAAAATCATTACAGCCTAAAAACAGGTGAAATTCCCATAAATCTATCAGGAATTTTTACGATAGGACACCATTATTAGTTAAACAATAATAATGTTACATATACAGTATATATGTATATATAGCACCTTAACAGAATTAAAGAACATTTTCACATTTTTCACAGTTTTAAGAAAAGACAGAGTTTCAATTTCTTTGTTTTACATAAGGAAGAATATTCATAATAGAAGAATATTCCTAATAGAAGAATATTCCTAATAGAAGAATAATCCTAATAGATGAATAGTCCTAATAAATGAATATTCCTAATAGATTAATATTCCTAATAGAAGAATATTCCTAATAGATGAATATTCCTAATAGAAGAATATTCCTAATAGATTAATATTCCTAATAGAAGAATATTCCTAATAGAAGAATATTCCTAATAGATGAATATTCCTAATAGATGAATATTCCTAATAGAAGAATATTCCTAATAGATGAACATTCCTAATAGAAGAATATTCATAATAGAAGAATATTCCTAATAGAAGAATATTCCTTATAGATGAATATTCCTAATAGATGAACATTCCTAATAGAAGAATATTCATAATAGAAGAATATTCCTAATAGAAGAATAATCCTAATAGATGAATAGTCCTAATAAATGAATATTCCTAATAGATTAATATTCCTAATAGAAGAATATTCCTAATAGATGAATATTCCTAATAGAAGAATATTCCTAATAGATTAATATTCCTAATAGAAGAATATTCCTAATAGAAGAATATTCCTAATAGATGAACATTCCTAATAGAAGAATATTCCTTATAGATGAATAGTCCTAATAGAAGAATATTCCTTATAGATGAATAGTCCTAATAGAAGAATATTCCTAATAGATTAATATTCCTAATAGAAGAATATTCCTAATAGAAGAATATTCCTAATAAATTAATATTCCTAATAGAAGAATTTTCCTAATAGATGAATATTCCTAATAGAAGAATATTCCTAATAGAAGAATTTTCCTAATAGATGAATATTCCTAATAGAAGAATATTCCTAATAGAAGAATATTCCTAATAGATTAATATTCCTAATAGAAGAATATTCCTAATAGAAGAATATTCCTAATAAATTAATATTCCTAATAGAAGAATATTCCTAATAGATGAATATTCCTAATAGAAGAATATTCCTAATAGATGAACATTCCTAACAGAAGAATATTCCTAATAGATTAATATTCCTAATAGAAGAATATTCCTAATAGATGAATATTCCTAATAGATTAATATTCCTAATAGAAGAATATTCCTAATAGATGAACATTCCTAATAGAAGAATATTCCTTATAGATGAATAGTCCTAATAGAAGAATATTCCTTATAGATGAATAGTCCTAATAGAAGAATATTCCTTATAGATGAATAGTCCTAATAGAAGAATATTCCTTATAGATGAATAGTCCTAATAGAAGAATATTCCTAATAGATGAACATTCCTAATAGAAGAATATTCCTTATAGATGAATAGTCCTAATAGAAGAATAGTCCTAATAGAAGAATATTCCTAATAGAAGAATATTCCTAATAGAAGAATGTGGAGCGGAGGGGGGCGGGGCCGATCAGAATATCGCGCGCCCGGTCCCCAATCGGCCTGATGAGGCGCGCGAGGGATAAAGGCGGCCGGTGACGATGGTTCGAGAGAGAGAGAATTACGGGCATGTCCGTCATGTGTGTGTTTGTTTATGCTTTTGGTTTGAGTTTAATTAAATATAATTTATGTTGACAAGCTGGTTCTCGCCTCCTCCTTGCCCATCCTTTAACTGTTTTACAAAGAATATTCCTAATAGAAGAATATTCCTAATAGAAGAATATTCCTAATAAATTAATATTCCTAATAGAAGAATTTTCCTAATAGATGAATATTCCTAATAGAAGAATATTCCTAATAGAAGAATTTTCCTAATAGATGAATATTCCTAATAGAAGAATATTCCTAATAGAAGAATATTCCTAATAGATGAATATTCCTAATAGAAGAATATTCCTAATAGATTAATATTCCTAATAGAAGAATATTCCTAATAGAAGAATATTCCTAATAAATTAATATTCCTAATAGAAGAATATTCCTAATAGATGAATATTCCTAATAGAAGAATATTCCTAATAGATGAACATTCCTAATAGAAGAATATTCCTAATAGATTAATATTCCTAATAGAAGAATATTCCTAATAGATGAATATTCCTAATAGATTAATATTCCTAATAGAAGAATATTCCTAATAGAAGAATATTCCTAATAGATGAACATTCCAAATAGAAGAATATTCCTTATAGATGAATAGTCCTAATAGAAGAATATTCCTTATAGATGAATAGTCCTAATAGAAGAATATTCCTTATAGATGAATAGTCCTAATAGAAGAATATTCCTTATAGATGAATAGTCCTAATAGAAGAATATTCCTTATAGATGAATAGTCCTAATAGAAGAATATTCCTAATAGATGAACATTCCTAATAGAAGAATATTCCTTATAGATGAATAGTCCTAATAGAAGAATAGTCCTAATAGAAGAATATTCCTAATAGAAGAATATTCCTAATAGAAGAATGTGGAGCGGAGGGGGGCGGGGCCGATCAGAATATCGCGCGCCCGGTCCCCAATCGGCCTGATGAGGCGCTGAGGGATAAAGGCGGCCGGTGGCGATGGTTCGAGAGAGAGAGAATTACGGGCATGTCCGTCATGTGTGTGTTTGTTTATGCTTTTGGTTTGAGTTTAATTAAATATAATTTATGTTGACAAGCCGGTTCTCGCCTCCTCCTTGCCCATCCTTTAACTGTTTTACAAAGAATATTCCTAATAGAAGAATATTCCTAATAGAAGAATATTCCTTATAGATGAATATTCCTAATAGAAGAATATTCCTAATAGAAGAATATTCCTTATAAATGAATATTCCTAATAGAAGAATATTCCTAATAGAAGAATATTCCTAATATAAGAATATTCCTAATAGATGAATATTCCTAATAGATGAATATTCCTAATAGAAGAATATTCCTAATAGATGAATATTCCTAATAGAAGAATATTCCTAATAGAAGAATATTCCTAATATAAGAATATTCCTAATAGATGAATATTCCTAATAGAGGAATATTCCTAATAGATGAATATTCCTGATAGAAGAATATTCCTAATAGATGAATAGTCCTAATAGAAGAATATTCCTAATAGAAGAATATTCCTAATATAAGAATATTCCTAATAGATGAATATTCCTAATAGATGAATATTCCTAATAGAAGAATATTCCTAATAGATGAATATTCCTAATAGAAGAATATTCCTAATAGAAGAATATTCCTAATATAAGAATATTCCTAATAGATGAATATTCCTAATATAAGAATATTCCTAATAGATGAATATTCCTGATAGAAGAATATTCCTAATAGATGAATATTCCTAATAGAAGAATATTCCTAATATAAGAATATTCCTAATAGATGAATATTCCTAATAGATGAATAGTCCTAATAGAAGAATATTCCTAATAGAAGAATATTCCTAATAGAGGAATATTCCTAATAGATGAATATTCCTAATAGATGAATACTCTATGGAGCATTTAAACCTTTATGGGACATTTGAACTTTTTTCTGGAATAAATTCTTAAGCAGTTAATTCGCTGATGTGAATATAAATGTGTTCAACTTTAAAAGACGAATAGATGTGATCTGACAAGAAATCACTTCAGGGATCATCCTGATTCAACTATATCTTTTGTTTATCTACAATTAAAATGAATTCAATGTCATTTAAATATATTAGTAGCAGTTTTTCCATGTATGTCATTTTTTTCAGTTAATGAGATTGTTTTAATTTAGTTTTCATTTGAGTATTTGTTAACTCTAATAACCTATGAGTCTGAGACGGGACTATTGAGTGTTTTGGATTATGTTTGTAATCTGTGATTTGTTTGTTTGACACTAGAGGCACAGACACACTTCAGATATTTCCCTGGTCACAGTATTTACACTTCTTGTGTAAGCAGCTCAATGCAGCAGAGGTGAAATGCAATGCAGTTAATTATATTGGGAACTGCATTAAACAACATATCAACATACAGGTATAATACACGCTCACAGAGGAGCAGATACACATTTAAAAACATGTTGGCGTCCCCTTGGACATCTTGCAGAGATCTCTTTTTCTTTAGCTCCTGGATATGATGTAAATAGCAGTAAATTCATGATGAGTGTATTTTCTCATTTTCTAAAATCCACTGTTAATACTACTCAATCCAAGCTTCTTTGCCATGCTATTTTCAAAACACCATGATTTGGGACGCACTTATCATAATCTGGCACACTATATAGGATGGATAGGATGTGAATGGGCATGCACACTGAGATGTATGTACAGGGCAGTACTTGTGCACATGGGTAATAACCGAGTGATCGTTTTGAAGAGCTGTTAATGGTGGATTTGTGTAACTCACATTACAGTACACCTGTATATACTGTAAGCACTACACTAGTCATTCTCCTGCACGAATGCAACTATTTTCAGGCCTTCAGATGAGATTTCTTGAACATTTAAGTATTTTTTCCCACATTTATTCACAGTTTCATATTTGTTTGTTGTGTTCATCTGTTTGTTTAAGCAGAGGAATGACACATCTCATGCTGTAAATACTTCTAAGGTCATTTGCATGTTTTGAAATGGCATGCAATTATGTGTCATGTGCTTGTATGTAAAGGACAATTCTTAGAAACTGGGTAAGGAGTTCACTGTAAATCAAATCCAATTTTAAACAGTGTATCTTAATGATGAAACAAACCTGTTCATCTTATACTTGTGAATCTCACGAAACCTGTCAAGCAGTTGTTCAGCTCACATTTCACCACAACATTATTATTTCTTATTATTGCATTTTAGGGTAATGCAAAATAGATTTTTGTGGGAATGTTTTTAATTATCTTGCAAATCATGTCGAATGCTTTGTCAAGCAATAATGGTCTTAAATTAAATACATTTTCTTAAAGCATAACCTGATTTTTCATTTCTTTTGTTTTTGACGGGTTTCGTGTGAATCGCCGTGTATCCCATACCTGTAGTTCAACATTCACTTGTAATTTATTTCTGGAGAATATTCAGTGATCAGTTCTTGATAATCAATCTCTTTGTTGGGTTCATACTTGCCTTAAAGGTCAGAATTCCAGGCATGTCCTTTTGAAAAGATGTAAACCCAAATCACTTTTAGTGTAAATGATGCATGAATGTGTCGCTCATCAGTTTAGCCTCCACACCTCAGATCATCATGCATTTGACCAGCTGCAGAGGTGTGGCATGCACACAAGAGTAAACACAGTTGTAAATATTCAAGGAACGATAGGCAGCTCAATCTGTCTGAAGGTGTGTTTCAGAATTGAATACAGTAAAAGTGAAGTGTAGTGATAAGATGTTGTCTATCGATAAACGTGTGAGGTATTTGCTGTTAAAACTGAGAGATCTCTCCACCCTCTGTCGTAAAAGATCCTAGGCTGACACGATCCCCCACGAACACATCAATGCACACTAGGGCCTGGGTATCTCAGCGAGTAAAGACACTGACTACCACACCTGGAGTCGTGAGTTAGAATCCAGCCAGCCATCTATTGCTCAAAGTTAGTGATGGTGATTTGAACAAACCTCTAACATATTAAGTAGTTAATGTTCAGTGTAAATCGTTCTGCAATGTTTGTGCTACGGACATGTATGATTCCTCAAATCATGTGTCTTATTGAGAGATCAGACTCACCATTTTTACCTGGAGACCGATGAAACAGTTTAAAAAATCCCATAGACTTACATTGAATGAGGGGACCAGAACATCATAGAATAGTAAGCAACCACCTAGAAGCCACACAGAACCCCATAGCAACCACCTAGCAATTACCCAAGCCACCATAGCAACCATCCAGAACACCATTGCAACCAACATGGCAACTGTCCAGAACACCATATCAACCACCCACATCACCATAGCAACCTACCATACCACCAAAACATCATAGCAACCATCCCGAACACCACAGCAACCACTCAGCAACTGCCAAGAATATCATAACAACCACCCTGACCACCATAGCAACTCCCCAGAACACCACAGCAACCACCTAGCAATTACCCAAACCACACTAGCAACCATGGCTGGACTGGAAATCTGGCATACTGGGCATTTTCAGGGTCGAACAAGCTAAAATGAGCTTGCACGTTATACAGAACGTCGCCACGATATGCAGAAAGGGACCCCCAAGACCCCCGGCAACCACTCAGCATCTACAAAGAACATCATAGCAACCACCCAACAACCACCTAGAACACCAGAGCAACCATTCAGCAACTCCGCAAAACATCATACCAACCACCCAATAACCACCTAGAACACCACAGCAACCACTCAGCAACTACCCAGAACATCATAGCAACCACCCAACAACCACCTAGAACACCACAGCAACCACTCAGCAACTACACAGAACATCATAGCAACCACCCAACAACCACCTAGAACACCACAGCAACCATTCAGCAACTACACAGAACATCATAGCAACCACCCAACAACCACCTAGAACACCACAGCAACCATTCGGCAACTACACAGAACATCATAGCAACCACCCAACAACCACCTAGAACACCACAGCAACCATTCAGCAACTACACAGAACATCATAGCAACCACCCAACAACCACCTAGAACAACACAGCAACCATTCAGCAACTACACAGAACACCATATCAACCATCCACATCACCATAGCAACCTACCATACCACCAGAACATCATAGCAACCATCCAGAACACCACAGCAACTACCAAGAATATCATAACAACCACCCTGACCACCATAGCAACTCCCCAGAACACCATAGCAACCACCTAGCAATTACCCAAACCACCCTAGCAACCAAGGCTGGACTGGTAATCTGGCATACTGGGCATTTTCCGGGTCGAACAAGCTAAAATGAGCTTGCACGTTATGCAGAACGGACCACAACACAGCACCACGATATGCAGAAAAGGACCCACAAGACCACCGGCAACCACTCAGCAACTACACAGAACATCATAGCAACCACCCAACAACCACCTAAAACACTACAGCAACCACTCAGCAACTACACAGAACATCATAGCAACCACCCAACAACCACATAAAACACCACAGCAGCCACTCAGCAACTACCCAGAACATCATAGCAACCACCCAACAACCACCTAGAACACAACAACCACCATAGTATCCAGAACCAGGGCTGGACTGGCAATCTGGCATATTGGGCATTTTCCCGGTTGGCCGGCGTACTTTGGGGTCGATCAGGGGTGGACTGACCAGCGGGAGAACCGAGTGGGCCAGTGGGTTGGTTGCGAAAGTCGGTCGCTGTGATAAGCAAAAATGAGCCACCACGTTATGCAGAACAGAGCACAAAACTGTGCCGCGATATGCAGAAAAGGACAGCGAACCCCCACAGCAACCACTCAGCAACTACTCAGAACATCATAGCAACCTCCCAGAATCTTACCCTCCACTATAGCCTTCAAATCTCATTCTCTATTCCATATTTTCAATCTTTACTCAGTTACAACATGCAAGAATCAATGGTAAGCAACAACATTACACCTGGAACAACATGTTGAAAAGCAGTATTTGTAATTGAATGCAAGTGCCTAGTACACGTACACAAGTGCAAGTACTGTACAAATAATTACAAACGTTATGTGGACTACTTTTTTAAATACTTTTATGGTGTTTTTTGAGCTTGAGATTCATGGCTGTTGTGAACTGTTGCTGTAAAGATTCTGTCTAACATCTGCTTTTATCCACAGCAGAAACAAAGTCATACGGGGTTGGAACAACATGAAGGTGAGTAAATGATGACAGAATTTTACACTTTTTGGCAGAAATATTTATTTAATAAGACAGACTTCAAAGTATTTGTGCAGTAATAGTTATACAAATACATGCTGCTTTTTTTTACCCAGTATCCTCTGAAGCACAGGAGGCATCATGGAGACGAGTGAAACTGAAGCGTTCAGAACATGTTCGTGATTCCTGTCACGAACTGTGTGTCGGGGGCGGTTACTATGACCACAGCATAATGTGTGTGACCCAGGTGTTTAGGCAGGATTATAGTGTGTGTGTTGTCCCTGTGCAGGTATGTATGTGTGTGTGTGTGTGTTAATAAGTGCCTCTGTAGGGTGTGAAGGAGACACACCTGTTTCACATTTCCACTCTGCGGTCACAACAAACACATTTTTTGACATTTTTGCAATAGTCCACAGGACAACTACTGTATATGCAAATGACACACACCTGACATCACAAATTCCACAAACATTATAGTGATGTAATAGACACAGACTTACATATAGTGTATTCTGATTTAAGTTTAAGATATATATATTTTTTTACATTTTTTATGCATTTGGCAGATGCTTTTATCCAAAGTGACTTACAGAGCCCTTATTACAGGGACAATCCCCCCCGGAGCAACCTGGAGTTAAGTGCCTTGCTCAAGGACACAATGGTGGAGGCTGTGGGGTTCGAACCAGTGTCTTTCTGATTAACAGTTTACCAGTTATATGCTTAGACCACTACACCACCACCACTCCATATATATATACAGTGGATATAAAAAGTCTACACACCCCTGTTAAAATAGCAGGTTTTTGTGATGTAATAAAAAAAGATAAATCATGTCAGGTTTGTTGCACCTTTAATGTCAAAATTACAACCTATGCAGTGCCACTGAAACCCAAAGTGACACATTTCAGAAAAAAACAAAAAACAAAAACGTAAAATAACCTAACTGCATAAGTGTGCACACCCCTGAACTAATACTGAGATTTTATTACAGCACTCAGTCTGTGTGGATAAGAGTCCATTAGCTTAGGACATCTTGACTTGGGAATATTTTCCCACTCTTCTTTGCATTCCAGATCTGTCAAATTGCGAGGACATCTCCTGTGTACAGGTTTTCTATAGGAGTCAGGTCTGGGCTCTGGCTGGGCCAGTCAAAAACATCAATCTTTTATTGCTTTGGATGTATGCTTTGGATCAATGTCATGCGGAAAGGTAAAAGTTTCTTCCTTTTCAGCTTTCTAGCAGACGCCAGAAGGTTCTGTGCCAAAATGGACTGGTACTTGGAGCTATTCGTGATTCCCTTCACCTTCACTAAAGCCTCAGGTCCAGCCCTAAAATCATGGCACTGCCACCATCATGCTTCACCGTGGGGGTGGTGTTCTTGTGCTGGTGTGCTGTGCTGTTTTTGCGCCTAACATGCCTTTTTCAATCTTGGTCTCATCAGACAATAACATATTTTTCCACATGGTATTGGGACACTGGATATAGGTTTTTGCGGGGCCCGGGATTTTACATGGCAACTGGCCCAAGTGTTGTGCATGTTCGCTGTCCTTTTCTGCATTTCACGGCACTGTTTTGTGGTCCATTCTGCATAATGCGGCGGCCCATTCAGAACGTTTCGCGGCTGGACCACCAGCCCGCTCAGTTCTTCCGATGGCCATTACGCCCCTGATCAGCCCAAAAGAGAGTCGGCCCACCGGGAATATGCCCGATATGCCAGATTACCAGTTACTTTAAATATCCACTGTATGTATGTGTATATATATATATATATATATATATATATATATATATATATATATATATATATATCTTAAGGTTTGTTTTTGGTTAGCCAGGACATTTTCTTTAAGGAAATAGAACATTGTTTTTAGGTTTGCAGAATGTTTAAATGCACTCATTTATCTTTCCTAATGTGACATTTTTCCAAGTGAAATGTGATATTTAACGATAGATAAAAAGAGTATGCTGTTCCATTGGGAGCTGATAGGATGGTGTGACGTGTCTTACAATGACAATAATAAGACCAAAACGTGCATGAGTGAAGTAAAAACAGTCCGTTTTGATTCCATGTTGACACTTTCGCAACATCAAATTCTTAAAGGTGCAATATGTAACAGTTTTCATGTAATATTCGCCTATTTTTTTTGCCAATGTGTGAACGGCTTGTAACGCTACTTAAAAAATTAGCCCTTCCCGGACTTCCTAGGTTGCCTATTAAAGCCTGTAGATTGATTTACATGCGAAGGGTGCGGGTCGCTTTTGCCGGGAAAATCCAAAGGAACGTGACATTTATGTGCGCTCCCGAGAGCCTCGCCTCAGACAGTAATCGCTTCTCTTCCGCTATTCAACAGCGACAACAAACTGCAACACTAGATAACAGTTATCTTAGACATGAATCCAGCAAATGTCCGTCACAACACCGACTCCTACACAAACTCAGAGTAAGCCAAAAAACTCAAACATTTATCTACTGAATCCCGTCTGGCTATGTGGGAACGTGATCATGGTCGAGTGAAAACTATAGTGAACATCGGCAGGGCATTTGATTCCTGGAGGGACCTTCGTTTGGTTTTGGGGGCATCGATATATCAAAATGACAGTTGTGATGGACATCAATACTGAATTGTGTAAACATATTTATAATGTTCAGTCTATTTTATAAACAACTACTGTCATCATCCACCAAATTTAGCTAACAACTATTGATAAAGCTAACTAGCTAACGCCGACATAGGCTATCGTATAAATGCAGTCAATGTATCAAGCAAAGAAAATTGATTGCTTCAAACAGGGCTGGACTGGCAACACTGACCGACGCACTTTGGGGCCAATCAGGGGCGGACTGGCCTGCGTGATAACTGAGCGGTTAACCCCCCACGTTCAGTTTCTTTTTACGTTACGTCATTGTTTTGGCTGCTGCAGTTCATTTAATGGCCACAGGTGTCACTAATAACATGTGTTTCTGAATCTTACATACTGCACCTTTAAATATGCAAAAATAAATCACATTTGCTGTTGTTTTGATCTCTATCCGCACTTTAAAGGGCTGTAAATGTGTGCAATGCCTCCCAGCTGAAGAACACTACTGTATGTAATGAGAGCAGCAGTAATGTGCATTAACACGCATCTCGTGTGTGTTCAAGTGACCCCGAGCTATTCGGAGAAGTCTGAGACACAGAAGAACATGTTTGTCACACTGTGGTCAAAGGTCACAGTGCCAGTAGAAAACACTCATAACATTCAAATAACTTAATTACAGTCTGTAAGTATGTAGTAAGTGAGTAAGTGAGTGGGTGAGTGAGTGGGTGACGTGATAAAAGAGTGAAAGACAATGTGAGAAAGAGTTGTATCACTCATTAGACTGGATGAACAGCATTCCACACTTCCACCACACAAACACACGGTTTGACACTCATGCACGTACAAATCTGCTCTGAACTTCATTAAACAATGCACATGTCTCTACAGTGACTCCAAACTATTTGGACACTCAAGTGACATTTGCAAACGTCTGAATGTCATTGCAATTGTCATCTGTGCACAAATGAGCGTTTCTCAGCACTTATTTCACTTTTCTGAGACATTTTTGCTCAATGACTTCTAAGCAACTGGAGTCTTGGTGATTTTTAATGAATGCATTCTGTGCATTAACCATCAACATGAGAAAACACAACGTATCTCAATATATTTTGCCTTCTTTTTATATCCAGTGTTTAATCAATTTGAACCAACACGTCTTTTTGTCAGTTGTATTGCTTGAAGGTGCTTGTGCATTCTCTCCATAAAATAAATGACATGTCATTTGGTTATCTAATGCATTGACATTCAGACATTTTTGAGTGTGCATTAAGTGTCCAAATACTTCTTGGGGCCACTGTATGTTCAGTATTAACTAAGCATTAAATAATTATGAATAGAAAGCTGGAATAATATCATGCATACAAAATAATTCATTCTTTTTAAGCATTTACATCAGTGAATATTGTGATTGTGAGAATGCTGTGTGTGTCACTAAGCTTAAGGCAAAAAATAATGTTGTTGTTATTATTATTAGGGTGAATTATTTTTTTCATTTTCCAAATATTACAGGATGGTCCCAAATGTACCCACACACACACCCATCCAACCCTAATTGGTGCTATAATTTCCAATGCGCTGTAAGTCATCGTGGTGGCGTAGTGACTCGCCTCAATCCAGTTGGCGGAGGACGAATCTCAGTTGCCGCCGTGTCTGAGACCGTCAATCCGCGCATCTTATCACATGCTGGTACATCCGATGCTGTAGTCCCCTTTGTCCCTCTCGCACAGAGCTTGGGGACGGGCTCGTGCTCCCCAACCCGTCGCGCTGGTTGTCCAGGACCGTCCAACTCGGCTATGCGATTCAGTTCGTTACCACGGAGACATATTGCCTGTGAAGGCTTCGTGCCATCCACCGCGGCATCCACGCTCAACTCACCACATGCTCCACCGAGAGCGAGAACCACATTATAGCAACCATCGAGGAGGTTACCCCATGTGACTCTACCCTCCCTAGCAACCGGGCCAATTTGGTTGCTTAGGAGACCTGACTGGAGTCACTCAGCACACCCTGGATTCAAACTAGTGAACTCTAGGGGTGATAGTCAGCGTCTTTACCACTGAGCTACTCTATACAATATAGAGTTTTATAGAGTTGATCGCGTTTCAAGGCGAACCAAACGCTCAAGCTGACACACGAGACGAAAGAAGCAACACGAAAGGACATGGTTGCTTCAGAAAATGTCACATTTGCATTTAGGACACTATTGGTTAGGTTTAGGTTGAAGCTTTATGTTAGGGAGGTACGCTTTACCTAATAAAACATCCATCTAATTTTCATCTTAAAACCCTTGTCTTGTAAACACCATTTCACTCGCTTTTGGCGCCCCCACTGGACAGTTTCACTGAAAACTGCAGTCAAATGTTTAATGAAGAACAGAGATTCATTTAGCAAAACTTTTTCATGAGGGTCTCTAGACAGCGCATGCACATTTTTACGGGAATCGGAACAAAGTCTTGGAGGTGTGAGGAAAAGTAGTGGACAGAATACCAACTAAGTAACTAGAGTATTTAGTACTGGAATTACTTTGTCCCTGACAGATCTGTTCTTTCAGATTTGCACTTCTAGTCAATTTCTCCACTTTTGTTTACATGCATGATGTAACACCGATTATACTTATTAAGCCGGCATTATGTACATGTAAAATGTTTAACCATGCCAGTATTCTTACCTTTTTCTGGCTTAGGCCCGAAACATACTTTATGCAAGTGCATGTATGCCGATACACGGTCCAGTTAAACGATAACTGGACCATGATAAAGTTGCCTTCGAACATCTGTGCCATTAAACTATGTGTTATTATTCAGGTGAGTTGCTTTAAAATATATTGACATAAACTCACTTGATCTACTCAAGAGAAACTTATCGTAGATGTGTACAGTCCAAACTAATCTCGCTATAGCACCCCTTGTGGCAACATTGAGAATGCAACGCATACTTGTGATGTGTTATGAACTGCAGCACAGACAGGGTCTTCGTTTTAGGCATTTGAGACATTTGACATTCATGACACTCTTTTCCAGAGCGACTTACAAAAAGTGCTTCCACTTCACATTCTGCATGAGACCAACATGTGATCAACAGCTGGCCATAATGACTTCTCTTCTATCAAGACTGATCTATATTCTGTCATTATTATATACTGTATTGTGCAGGTCAGTGCAAAGAGAAAGAACTGAATGTAGAAGAGCGATAGATTTAAAGAGGAATTCAGAGAGGAACAGGTATTGCCAGTCCACCCGAAGGGACTGAATGTGACATACCTGTTTCAGTAGGCGGAGCCACAACAGGTGACAACCCCATAACAGAAGAGACAAGAGTCTTGGACAGCAGAGAGTGAGACAGACTGAGAGACAGACAGATCGCTCCCAGACTGAGGGTCTCAGGATGTTTAAGAAGGAGTACAGTCCCGTGAAGGCCAGCCTGTAAGTTACAGTCACTCTGTTCATCTGCTGTTTCTCTATTAACGCTATTATGTAATGATATGAAGAATGCCATTTCTGTTCAATTTAAATGAATTATTTAACTTGATTCGGTTCTAAACCCTTCTGAGTGTGCAAACCCGTGTTTGGGAACCGCTGCTCAACATTACACGCTTCATACTACAAGTTATTGTCTACTAGAAAGAATTGCAGGAGTATGTATTTAACTGTTTACCCTTGAAGTGATGCAGCACTGGAGTGTGTATGTGTTTATGATAACGCTCAGTGACGGATGTGATTGATCTTTATGGCTGGGACGGGTGGTATCTCACACACACAATCACACACGGGTGGTTTATGAAGGGATATTGTACAGTAAGCTGGTCATTATCACAAAATAAATCTGACAGAGATATCAGGACACATTTTATCATCAGGCAGGGGGTTATTTTGTGATGAAGATCATTTGACTGAACATTATCCCGCTTATTACACAGACACTTACCAATTAAATCATTAAAAGCACATGGAATATAGACTTAAGCTGCGTTCACACTGACAGCTACTTTGTCGTTGCATGTCGCCAGTGGCTAGCGGTCAGGTCGCTAGTGGTGTGTATGGAGAGTCTAAACAGCACTGTTTCTTTACAATTAAAATTATTATTAAAATATTAGGATCATTTGAGCTCTACCATCTTCTCTCTTATTGGCTGTCGCTCCCGAAAGTCGCTCTTCATTTGCATAAAGTTAAAAAAGTCTCAACTTTGTCGGGTCGCTGGACACGCCCACATCCGGTCGCCAACGGTCGCCGTCGCCAGGCCGTCGCTCGTGTTGCCGGAAGTCGCCGGCAGTCATTGAAAATGAATGAGATGAGGTCGGTTTGTACTTTGATAATTATTTATTATTATAATAATATAATTAGCCTAATAATTATTATTATTATAATTTTTTGATAATGTTCATTTGATAATGCAAGACTATTTAAATGAACTGCGATAAGATCATTAAAATTAAATTGATACAAATGAGTGCAGATTTTAATTGGCATAAAACATTTTCTTATTATAAGTAAATATTTTAAATATTTACATATTTTTTTAGTAAACTAAAATGTAAATTTTAATGAATTGTGGGTTATTTAAAATGCACAGTGCAGATGTGCAAAAAAAAAAGGGCGTTTTTTGAATCGCAAACAAGCTAAAAGGAAGAAAAAATGGTGAAAACCTGAATAGAAATGGACAGTTTTATGCAACATGAGGTATATGAAATACACGCAGTACCGCTTACTCGCACGTTATATTTTATTAAAGGACACAGCAGTTGCGGAACACAGATGATCGCTTCATCTTCATATACAGTTTGATCTAAAATCTTGATGTTGCATTAAGACGGCTCATGTTAGGATGCTCATTAAAAATACAGAACGCAGATTGATGTCTCATTGCATATGCAAAACAGATGCCACAACAGTGATAATTGACAAAACTAATCAGACAAGACAAATACAAATGTTAGTATGATTTAAACTTTATACACTTCAAATATCTCAACCAAAACCTTTAAATACTGTACAACAGATGAGTGTATCAGTGGTGTAGCCAAGGGTGGGCCGGGGTGGGCCTGGGACTCCCGAATGAGACTCAGACCCACCCAGAAAAGTAGAGATTATTCTTTGATTCAAAATATATATTTATAAAACATTTACAAAGCAGAATGACTCATTTCTGAAAGGTTGAAAGAGCTGTTTGGATGCGCCGCTTCTCTGTTGTTAAGAAAATTGAAAATTGGGCAAAAACTTGGCCCATCCATTTTATACTGAGGCCCACCCAAAAGTAGTTTCCTGGCTATGCCCTTGATCACACACCTGCAGAACAATCCTAGCATCGCTCAACGTCACACAGTTTGTTTGCTAGGCGATTTCTTTGTTGATGGCGGAACATCTAACAGTAAAATAAAGCTAACGGTAACATTGCTATTTTACTTCTTTATACGTCATGTTCCGAGGGAATAATCCACATCCTACTTGTGCATTCAGAGGTCGTACTTAAATATTTATTTGTGTGTGTGTGTGTGTGTGTGTGTGTGTTTATGTGTGTGTGTGTTTATATGTGTGTGTGTGTGTGTGTGTGTGGGTGTGTGTGTGTGTACATGTGTGTGTGTGTGTGTGTGTTTGTTACAGAAATAAATATATAAAATAAAATTAATATTTTTTCCTGCAAGTCTTCTTCATGAATATAATTAATTATCAGTATGAAAATGTGCAACATATTGTAACAAGTACCAATTAGCTTCTGCAATGATTCTTTAATTAATACCCAATCCATCCAAACCATGAATTATTGATTAAATTAGTTAATTAAAATGACATGTAAACTAAATGTAGAATCAGAATTTGTACAGTTAATGAATTAAATATGAGTGGATTTATACATTTACATGAGATATGTAAGTACATTATTGTGGGGGAGTCCTGAGGCAGTTTAATTGTTCAAGTGGTAAATGTCCTGAGGGTAAATACTGTGCCGGGATGTCCTGGTGCTCAGTGCTCTGTAGCGCCAGCCAGAGGGCAACATTTTAATTTAATAAAATAATATAATTTAATATTAATTAAAATGTTTGCAGTTCACATAACATTTTTAATTGTGTAATATTTATTACTACACAATCAAATTGTATTTATTTATTATTATTAAATTATTATGCTAAATGTTTTACACATATTTATAGTTATATTCAGTGTTTATATTATTGCAATATTTATTATTATTATATTTAACTTAACGTTTACACTTATATTTATTATTTATATATAATTTATTATTTATATTTTTACATATTAACACAATTTTAACAAAATTGTGTTTCTTTTAGATGGTGTAACTGGTGAACAAATCAAGGTTTAATCAGCTTTTTCACAGTTTTGTTACAGTCTTGTGGTGTAACAAATATTTAAGAAAATATTTACATGGTTGAAACTCCAGCATACATACCTGCACCTCCATATAGTGTCTATGCATTGGAATTGTAACCGTTCCTACTCGAACCGCTCCGAACGGGATTCGAACAGGGGTCTCCTGCATGGGAGGTGGGCGCTAAAGGCTACAGCCTCTAGCATCAGTCGCTAGTGCACCTCTTAGGCCAGAATAGTGAGGTTTACATACTGCACAGCTACCTACCAGCTGGCTTCCGTTACATCCTGAGAAATCGGCCCGGGATTTTACATAGAAACTGGCCCAAAAGTTGAGCGGGTGGGTGGGGGGTGGAGGGGTGTAGCTGTCGATGGCCAGTCCGCCCCTTATCGGCCCTAAAGTGCGTCGGCCCACTGGGAAAATGCCCGGTATGCCAGATTACCAATCCAGCCCTGACTCACCCCCCTAAACCTCACTCCCATCTGGGTCACGGCACCACTGTAACTGGTCCTGCTCAACCCGCTCCGAGCGGGATTCGAACGGTCTCGGCATGTGATGCAAGCCTGCTAACAAGGAGGTTAAAGGCTACAGCTCCTAGCATCAGTCGCTAGTGCACCTCTTGAGGCTAGAGGAGTGCGGTCTACACACTGCACAGCTCTACCAGCTGGCTCCTATAATAACACTACCATGACTCACTTATAAACCCAAGACTGGGTGAACTTAAGAAACACAAAGAGCAACAGAAACCAGCTGCTCAAGATATTTAGTGGCCTTTAGCTGTTGTAGAAGTGCCACACGCCTGATTGTTTCGAGAGAATGAACCGCCTGCGCTCATGGTGTGACCTCTAAACAAGCAGGTCTGGTGAACTGGAATCTCTTCCTGCTGCGGAGTTTCCTCAAGAGAAGAGGAAGAATTCCGAGAGCGCCGAATCCACATTCCTCAAGACACTCCCAGACACCTGTCACTCTCTCGAGAAGGTGTGTCGGCTTGTGTAACCGAGCAGGAATCTCAGGACAATAGACTGAAGATATGTGAGGGGGGATGAAGATTTAAAAAGGAGATTGAGGGATTGACAGATGTAGAATTCAGGCAGGGCAGAAAGTGTTTGAGCGAGCTTTTACCCCAGAAGACCCTGTATCGCATTTGAGCTGCTGATTCTGGCCCAGAACCGCTGACTTAGACTAGAGACCACTTGAGCTGACAAATTTATCATTTTTAACTAAATTAAATTCATAAAACTCAAAATATTTGGCTGTATGTTAAAAATTACTCTTTAAAAATTAATTTTGTTATGAAATTCTAATGCATAAATCTTATTTATTTATTTATAATATTTTTATTAGTTAATACAAAATGTTTTTTTTTGAGTAATTGCAATTATGCTGATCAACTGTCTGTTTTAGGGCTTTCATAACTAATAATTGCCATTAAAAATGTCAAACTTCATGAGGTTTGTGTCATTTATTCATATTAAACTAGGAATAATCCATAACAAAAAAGGAATATTAAAAAGGCTTTAAAACTTGTAAAATATTGCACAGGGAAAAGTAATATTATTAATATCAAAATATTCCCAAATACTTCAAATGTGTCTCTCTTCTTGGTCAATGTTAGTTTCAGTCCATTCTCCATTTATTTTGGAACTCATGCCAACATTTAAATTATATTTAATTTAATTTTCATTAAATTTTTTAATGTAATTTAATGTATTTATTTAATATAATTGTATTAAATATATTTATTTACATTTTATTTAATGTTTTTATTTAATAAAATTTTATTTTATTTCATTTATTTTATTTTATTTCATTTTTTTATTTAATTTAATTTAATTTAATTTTGTAATTTAATTGTATTATTTAATTTATTTATTTATTTTATTTTATTTTTGTATTTATTTATTTAATTTCATTTTACACAATAATCATGGTTAAATGAAATAATTGTGATCAGACGATTATTAAATAATCACTACAATCGCAGCATCACAGACTCAAAGTGTTTCACACTCTTCAGTAATCATCTCACTGATGACTTGAATTAAACTGGAATATGAGAAAGTATTAAATTACTCACAGCAGCTTTAAATTTCAGTCATTTTCGAATTCAATATCAATACAGGTCAAATGTCGAGGAACAACTGAGTGGTCATGTATGCATGATCAGATATTGATTTGATAATGGATGTGATCAGTTGTATATAAATATATGAATATGAATATTTGTCTCCATTCAGGTCTCAGGCGGATGACATGATCACTGTGATCACACGCTTGCAGCAAAATGCCGATCAGGTGGAGAAGAACATACTGGAAGCTGAGAAACTGCTGGACGAGGCAAGAGAACACACACACACACACACACACAGACACACACACACACACTCACACACACACACACACACATCCACACACACACTCACACACAAACACACACACACACACACACATACACACACACACATGTTGGTCTACCTATCATTATGAGGACTTTCCATAGACATAATGACTTTTATACTGTACAAACTATAGATTCTATCCTCTAAACCTAACCCTACCCCTAAACCTAACCCTCACAGAAAACCTTCTGCATTTTTACATTTTCAATAAAACATTGTTTAGTATGATTTTTAAGCGATTTGAAATATGGGGACACTATAAATGTCCTCATAAATCACATTTATAGCATAATAACCTTGTAATTACCAGTTTGTAACTTACAAAATTGATCTCAAAGATCCTCACAGTCTGTTTTTGACCCGTCTTTCTGTCTGTGATCAGGACAAACAGAATGATCGTAATGGGGTTCCTCTGAAGCGTCCCGGTGCAGTCGCAGAGATTCTGTCCAAAGCGGAGATGTTACTGAAGGATCTGTTCCTGGACGTGAACAAAGCCAAGAGACTCCATCACCCACAGGTCAATGAGATCGAGCTCGAGTGAGTGACATCACTTCCTGCTCACATATCTCAATGATTGCCCAGCTCAGATAGAATTCGACTGAGAAATGTTCATAAACTCAGAGGAGAATCATGACACATGTTCCTCGGCTCATATCTCACATGTGTGTGTTTGTGCTGCAGTGTCACTCATCTTCACGACCGCTGGTCTAAAGACTGTGGCAGGTTCAGAGATCTCTACGGTCAGCTGCATGAGCTGTATCTGTCACCCGACATCGACTTGAACAAACTGCTGTCTGAAAAACAGGTGAGAGACAGACAGATTCACCGCAGACATCAAACATGAAGTCCTTCACCAGTAAATATCCATTAAATACATCAAACAGGCACAAGTGCAAGAACACATGCAACACAGGCAACACAGGCAACACAGGAAACACATGCATCTCATGAAACACATCCAACACATGCAACACATCCAACACAGGCAACACAGGCATCTCATGCAACACAGGCAACACAGGCAACACATCCAACACATCCAACACATCCAACACAGGCAACACAGGCAACACAGGCATCTCATCCAACACAGGCAACACAGGCAACACATGCATCTCATGAAACACATCCAACACAGGCAACACATGCAACACAGGCAACACAGGCATCTCATGAAACACATCCAACACAGGAAACACATGCAACACATGCATCTCATGCAACACAGGCAACACATCCAACACATCCAACACAGGCAACACATGCATCTCATGAAACACATCCAACACAGGCAACACAGGCAACACATGCAACACATGCAACACAGGCATCTCATGAAACACATCCAACACAAGCAACACATGCAACACATGCAACACAGGCAACACATGCAACACATGCAACACATGCAACACAGGCAACACATGCAACACAGGCAACACATCCAACACATCCAACACAGGCAACACATCCAACACATCCAACACATCCAACACAGGCAACACATCCAACACATCCAACACATGCAACACATGCAGCACATGCAACACATGCAACACATCCAACACATCCAACACATGCAACACATGCAACACATGCAACACATGCAACACATCCAACACATCCAACACATGCAACACATGCAACACATGCAACACATCCAACACATGCAACACATGCAACACATCCAACACATCCAACACATCCAACACATGCAACACATCCAACACATCCAACACATCCAACACATGCAACACATGCAACACATCCAACACATCCAACACATCCAGCACATCCAACACATCCAACACATCCAACACATCCAACACATGCAACACATCCAACACATCCAACCCATGCAACACATCCAACACATCCAACACATGCAACACATGCAACACATCCAACACATCCAACACATCCAGCACATCCAACACATCCAACACATGCAACACATCCAGCACATCCAACACATCCAACACATGCAACACATCCAACACATGCAACACATCCAACACATCCAACACATGCAACACATGCAACACATGCAACACATCCAACACATCCAACACATCCAACACATGCAACACATGCAACACATGCAACACATGCAACTAAAACACAAACAGCTCTAGAGTTTTTTCATAATTAAATATTTCATCATCCTTAAACAAGTTACTCTTCAACAAAATTGTGTAAGATTATACGACTTATTTTCAGAGAAAAAATCTTTAATTATATTCATTTTTCAAACCCAAATGACAAATAGTTTTTTCTTGCTTTAAACAAAAAACACACACATTTTTTTACATTTTGTACAAAGAACTTGAGAAAAATTCCTGCCAATGCGGAAAAAACAATGAATTTAAATTAAGAAATATTCTCTGAAAATAAGTAAAAATATCTAAATATCTTAAAACAAGATCATATTTACTCATTTTACTATTAATACAAATATTACTTTTATATTTACTTACAAATATTGTATTCATTATATTATTATTAATCATTATTTAATTATTAATTATATTATATTTAATTACTCAAATGTTTTAATACTTTCTAAAATTACATTTTAAAATGTTTTTTTTTTATTATTTAAGAAATATTTCAATAAATTTAGTGACATTTATGCTTAAAACAATTAAAAACTATTGGCCAATAAACTTAATTCAAAGGATTTTTTTTTATTAAATTGAATAATTAAATAAATTAAATTATATATATATATATATAAACTAATTATTTTTAATTAAGATCTTTTACTGGAAAATATTTTTTTTTTTGCATTGAGAAATGTTTTTATTACATTTAATAATTAAATAAATGTTCATATATATTATTTATTTCTTATAATTATTATATAATAAGTATAATAAATATAATTATTTATTATTTTTTATTATACTTATTATATATATATATATATATATATATATATATATATATATATATATATATATATATATATATTTAAACTAATTCTTTTTAATTAAGATATTTTTACTGGAAAAGAAAGCTTTTTTTTTAGTTTTTTTGCATTGAGAAATCAAAAAGATATTCACAGTCTGACTTTAAGTTTTTATTCTTTATTAAAGCATCTCAGAAACCAAAACACTGATCTGAAGAACATTAAATGAACATTAATCTGTAAAGAACCATTTACAGAATCTGTTATTATAGTTCATGTGTGTCATCAAGAGTGAACATTGTGTGTGTGTGTGTGTGTGTGTGTGTGTGTGTTTCAGAGTTTGATTGTGGGAGGTGATTATGGCCCATCTCTGTCTGATGTGGAGCAACAGATCACATCCCATAATATCCTGCACAAGCAGATGGAGGCGTATCGCTCGGCACTGGACTCCAGCGCGGTCAGTGCTTCATTTTTGTCTGTTTACTTTTCTCATTTTATTGTGTGTGTAGTTTTAAACTACGAGTTTAGATATGGGAATAAAACGAGTAAATAGAGAAAAAGAAATAAAAAAATATATTACAAAATTATTTAAACCATTAATAAAGAAAAGTGTGAATAGAAAATTAAATAAATTAAAATAACACATTGCAATAAGTAAATTAAATGAATATAGCATGTACACCATTTCTTTTTTATATTTATTTCTTTTTCTTATTTTTCAATGTGAGCAGGTGCTGTTTAAAGCTGTCGCACATTTAATAAAAATAACTTTCCTAAATGTCTCCCAACAGGAAAACTCGTCTGGTCTTCAGAAGCAGTACGCAGATCTACTGGTAAAGTCTCCTAAAAATCAAATACATTTTTTAAAAACGATAAAATATGTATTTTTTATAAATGTTTGATTAGTAGTTTTGTAGTAGGTTTGTGCCCTCAACACCCTGTTATCATGGGACACACCTGTATTTTGTAATAATGTGTGTGTGTGTGTGTGTGTGTGTGTGTGTAGGACGTGTCTCTGAAGCGCCGGCAGGATCTGTCATCTCTGTATGACTTCATGCATGGCTGCAATAAAGAGCTGCTGTATCTGAATGAACAACAGCGCAAAATCCTCAAGAGAGACTTGAGTGACCGCATGATCGACAGTGCTGGAGTACACATGGAGTACGAGGTGAGAGAGAGACATAGAGGATGAACAGAGAGAGAGAGTTTACCCTGTTACTCATGTGTGTAAATGTATTTGGTGTGCAGAGGTTTAAGAACAACGGCCTGTTGACTCATGAGCGAGAGGTGAACCGACTGACGGATGACGCTGATGCACTCATTCTCAAAAGACACCCTGGATCATCTGTTATAAGGGTATTCATTCATTCATTCATTCATCCTTTCACTCACTCATCCAGTCATTCATTCACTAATTCACTCACTCATCCAGTCATCCATTCACTCACTCATCCAGTCATTCATTCACTCAATCATCCAGTCATTCATTAATTTATCCATTCATTCACTCATCCAGTAATTCATTCATTCACTCATCATCATTAATGCATTCATTCATTAATTCACGCATCCATTCATTCATCCACTCATCCAGCCATCCATTCACTCATCCATTCATCCATTCACTCATCCATTCATTCATTCACTCATCCAGTCATTCACTCACTCATCCAGTCATTTATTCATTCATCCATTCATTCATTCATCCATTAATTCACTCATCCAGTAATTCATTAATTCACTCATCATCATTAATGCGTTAATTCATTAATTCACTCATCCATTCATTCATTCATTCATTCACTCATCCAGTCATCCAGTCATTCATTCACTCATCCAGTCATTCATTCACTCACTCATCCAGTCATTCATTCACTCATCCAGTCATTAATTCACTCATCCAGCCATTCATTCGTTAATACATTCATTCACTCATCCAGTCACTCACTCACTCACTCACTCATCCAGTCATTCATTCACTCATCCAGTCATTCATTTGTTAATTAATTCATTAACTCATCCAGTCATTCATTCACTCATCCAGTCATTCATTCGTTAATTCATTCATTCACTCATCCAGTCATTCATTCACTCATCCAGTCAGTCATTCACTCATCCAGTCATTCATTCGTTAATTAATTAATTCACTCATCCAGTCATTCATTCACTCATCCTGTCAGTCATTCATTCATGCATTCACTCATCCAGTCATTCATTCATTCATTAACTCATCCAGTCAGTCATTCATTCATTCACTCATCCAGTCATTAATTTGTTAATTCATTCATTAACTCATCCAGTCATTCATTCACTCATTCAGTCATTCATTAGTTAATTCATTCATTCATTCACTCATCCAGTCAGTCATTCATCCATTCATTCATTCACTCATCCAGTCATTCATTTGTTAATTCATTCGTTAACTCATCCAGTCATTCATTCACTCATCCAGTCATTCATTTGTTAATTCATTCATTCACTCATCCAGTCATTCATTCACTCATCCAGTCATTCATTAGTTAATTCATTCATCCATTCATTCATTCACTCATCCAGTCATTAATTTGTTAATTCATTCATTAACTCATCCAGTCATTCATTCACTCATCCAGACATTCATTTGTTAATTCATTCATTCACTCATCCAGTCATTCATTCACTCATCCAGTCATTCATTAGTTAATTAATTATTTCATTCAATCATCCAGTCATTCATTAGTTAATTCATTCATTCATTCATTAACTCATCCAGTCATTCATTCACTCATCCAGTCATTCATTTGTTAATTCATTCATTAACTCATCCAGTCATTCATTAACTCATCCAGTCATTCATTAACTCATCCAGTCATTCATTCACTCATCCAGTCAGTCATTCATCCATTCATTCATTCACTCATCCAGTCATTCATTTGTTAATTCATTCATTAACTCATCCAGTCATTCATTAACTCATCCAGTCATTCATTCACTCATTCAGTCAGTCATTCATCCATTCATTCATTCACTCATCCAGTCAGTCATTCACTCACTCATCCAATCATTCATTCACTCATCCAGTCATTCATTCATTCATTAACTCATCCAGTCATTCATTAACTCATCCAGTCATTCATTCACTCATCCAGTCAGTCATTCATCCATTCATTCATTCACTCATCCAGTCAGTCATTCACTCACTCATCCAGTCATTCATTCATTCACTCATCCAGTCAGTCATTCATCCATTCATTCACTCACTCATCCAATCATTCATTCATTCACTCATCCAGTCATTCATTCACTCATCCAGTCAGTCATTCATCCATTCATTCATTCACTCATCCAGTCATTCACTCACTTATCCATTCATCCATTCATTGTTCTGAGGGAGTCTTGTTGTCATTTATTTGCATGTGATTTAAATCTGTCTGATTTATATTCAGTGAACATGTGTGTATGATTCAGGCGTGCCTTGAGGACGTGAAGAGCGAGTGGCAGCGCTTCTTGGATCTGTGCATGTGTCAGGATACACACCTGGACAATGTGGAGGACTACAAGAAAGTGAGTCACAATATTAAATATCACTTAACATGGTAACATTACTATAATCAACACCACTAATATAATTAAAATCAATGAATATTTGATGAATAATTTATTCATGTTAATATATATTGGGGTCATTGACAAATAAGGTTGTCTGGGGTGATAAAAATGATAAATCTTTAAAAAAACAAATCTTGTTTAAAACTTGTTTAAATCAAGACAGTAGAAATGTAATCTTTGTGTCCAATTTAGTTTCTTAATTTAAAAAAATAACTTTATAGCATAAAAAAACAATTATTAATGATTTTAATGACATTTAAAAAGAAGTTTAATTGCATCTTAATGTGAGAGTGTACATAACTTAATCATTCATTTCAAAAGTATTTTATTTATTCAAGCTAAAAACGTTTTCTCTGGGTTACTGAATAAAATTAGCCTTTTCATAAAAATGTCAAAACAATAAAGGGTCCAATTAAAGTAACTGAATCCAAAATAATTGAAGGTCGCATTTAATTGGCTTTTTATAGTCAACAAAATGACTGCATGTTGGTAACACCAGCTGTCTTTGATTTTTTTAAGAACTAATTAAAAAGATTAGTCATGCCAACAACAGGAGTTTGCATGTTCTCCCCGTGTTTGCGTGGGTTTCCTCCGGATGCTCTGGTTTCCCCCACAAGTCCAAAAACATGCAGGTTAAGTGAATTGGAGACTCTAAAATGCCCCGTGTGAGTGAGAGTCCTCCAGCCACTGGGGGTGCATCAGGAAGGGCATCCGGCGTAATCTTGTGCCAAATAAAATATATATATATGCAGACTATAATGAAGCTACACGGGACAAACGCTCATGCCAACAATACATTTTCAACATGTGAGCTTATTTATTTATTTGTTCAGTCTCCAGACAGTAACACCAGAGAAACTGTCACATTTACTTTGAACTTAGTAGAGGTGTATTCAGGTATTCATTGTGAATAACTTATAGATGCAGATAATGATTGTTGTGTTATTGACCAATTAACCGTTTGTGTGTGTGTGTTTATCTCTAGTATCAGCTGAACGTGGAGACATTTATTGAGTCCCTGAAGAGAATCAAATCCACCACAGAACCATCAGTACTGAAAAACATGAGCAACCATGAGATACTGCTGCAACTGGAGGTTAATACACTTTTTTTTTCTTCCCAATTTTGAAAGCCCAATTCCCAATGCGCTCTAAGTCCTTGGGGTGGCGTAGTGACTCGCCTCGATCCGGGTTGCGTCTGAGACCGTCAATCCGCGCATCTTATCACCGCGGAGATGTAGCACGTGTGGAGGCTTCATGCTATTCTCCACGGCATCCACGCACAACTCACATCGAGCCCCACCGAGAGCAAACCACATTATAGTGACCACGAGGAGGTTACCCCATGTGACTCTACCCTCCCTAGCAACCAGGCCAATTTGGTTGCTTAGGAGACCTGACTGGAGTCACTCAGCACGCCCTGGATTCGAACTCACGACTCCAGGTGTGGTAGTCAGTGTCATTACTCGCTGAGCTACCCAGGCCCCCGGTTCAGGGTTGGGCTGGAAATCTGGTATACCGTGCATTTTCCCGATGTGCCGACGCACTTTGGGGCCAATCAGGGGTGGACTTGCCATCTGGAGAACCGAGCAGGCCGGTGGGTCGGGCACGAAATGTGCCGAATGGGCCGCGATAAGCTAAAATGAGCCGCCGCGTTATACATAACAGACAACAAAACGGCCCCGCGATATGTAGAATAGGACAGCGACCCCCCCCCAGTTGGGCCAGTTGCCATGTAAAATCCCGGGCCAATTGATCTTCCCAGTCCAGCCCTGCCCCGGTTAATACACTTATTATATTATTTTATATATTGTAAGCAAATTCATGAAGTGTCATTCCGTGTTACTTATTTTAACGTTTGCATTACATAATCTACTACATTTGCAAGCTCGTTCAAGTGCGATCAGATTGTGCTCTAGCTCAACTGATAGAGCGCTGTACTGGTGATGTAGTGGATCGGGGTACAAGTCCTGAAGAGCAAGCGAGTTAACACATGAGTCGAAAGTGTCATAGAAGCAGCACAAAATGCTTTCCCACGACTCTATCAGTTAGGTTTAGGTTTAAGGTTTAGGGTAGGGAGGTCAGTTTTTGTTGTACAGCATTAACTTTAAAAACCTCATCTGTTTGGTAGAAGATTTTACTCGCTTTTAGCGCCACACAGTGGACATTTCAGCACGAATGTGCCGCAAAAAGTATTAGAAACCACCAGAGACTGGCAAAGATGTTGCCACAGTCATGTTATTTTCATTAAATCACCTCGAAACTAAGATTAATAGTTGTTCTCGACAGATGCTTTGCAGTGTTACGCAGTAGCCGGTTGAATGCATGAGCTGTTACTACATTGTGAATGATGAATAATTGCATATATGTGTGTTTGTGTGTGTTCAGGGAGAAGAGAGAGCCATCACGAGGAACGAACAGCGACTGGTGGATCTGAGAGAATTGTGCACCACTATCGCTCCTCTACATCTGCGTCGGACTATCGCAAATAAACCCGTCAGTGTCATTGCACTGTGTGACTGGAGCACAGAGAGGGTAACAAACTACAACACACTTTAATGACACATACTTACTGTAAAATATCATACTAAATTCCACATATCCAAGGTGTGAATTACAGGGTGTTTGCCCCCCGATTAAAACTTTAACATTGAGAAAGTTGGGAAAAATGTAATACAATTACTAAACCGTTGCAATAGGACAATTGTACATGCAGCAGACTCATTCTCTGTCTTCAAAAAAACGGCTAAAGACACCATTTTTCCATGAGCGCTTATAAACCTTTTTTCACTCTAATCTCTGTCTTGGCTTGTACTTTTCTAATGCAGTTGAAACGTTGTAATGCAGCACTCATTATGTTACTGTCTCTTTAAGATCAATCACTTACGTCAAATTATTTCTCATATTGCTAGTCGCTTTGGATAAAAGCATCTGCTAAATGAAATGTAAATGTACGTATTACATAAGAAACCTTATCAAATGACGTAACCACAAAAGTTATATTACAAGTTTGTCCGATTCGCCTATTTGCGAACTAAAGTCACACTCGTTTTAGGAGGTTGGCTAGTATGCGGTATAAATTGCATACTGCTTACTATTTTATTTTATAAAAAGTGAAGAAGCAGACGTTATTTCACAATTAATATTTTAAACAGTAGTACTGCATGCTACATTGTTGTCACATGACCTCACAACAATGCATGTTGAATTCAGCGCTCCAGTTATGATCTTGGAAAAATAAGTACGATTGTTTTTTACATTTTTTACAAGATTTACATTTGGCAGTCTGGTCGAGTGTTATCCTCGTCAACGAAATTACTGTTCATTGATGAAGGGTTTTAAAAATGTATACTGTTTTGACGGATGCGCTAGGCACATAGTACCACCAACTCAGGCACATGTGCAGATGACGCGTACTAATGCGGCCTCTCCGTGTGTCTTGGAAAAACGAGCTGTGCTCGGACTGTCTGTTCGAACTGTTCTGATGACTACATTTGCATCAAGCGCACTGCACGAGACATAGTGCCACATGGAAACCAAAGTGTTCTTTGACCTAAGAGTTGTACATAAATATACACATTGTATAATTCGTTCACTGTATATATTGTCTGTTGGTCTATCAGGACTCCGTGAGACGAGGCGATAAGTACACACTGGTGTCCAGTCCACGAGAGGAGAACTGGGAGGTGAAATCCAGCACTAGAGAGTTGAAGGTGATTCCAGGAGTCTGTTTCCTCATCCCACCACCTGATTCATCTGCCATTGACACAGTGGACAGGTAAGATCCTGACACACAGGAAGTGCAGACTCAGAGCTCCTTACTCATTTTTTACATTTTATCATAAACTCATTTTTGTTTTGTTTCCTGTGTTCAGTCTGAGCAGAGATTTCGCTGATCTGAAGCGGACTAGATCTGCTCTACAGGCACAGGCCAGGACGACCAGCGTGGAAGTTGTGCGGGTCATGAGAACAGGTTTGTGCCCTCAACACCCTGTCATCATGGGGCAATGCACACTGAGTATTTTTTTTTTATATAGCGTATTTAATAATAATGTAATTTGAATATATTAATTATACTATTTTACATATATGATAAAAACATTTTTCTCCTCCATGTTCATTGTGATGCATCACTCCACTAGATATTACACCACTAAATTAGTTAATTATTTTTATAAAATAATATATAAATATTATTAATAATAATTATCAATAATTATTAAGTGTTTGTAATTTAGTATAATAATTATAAAATGTTGATTTAATTTATTAATATTATTTTCCCTCCTGTTCATCACAATGGACCACTCCAGAAAAATCTAGTTCATTATCGAATAATAATAATAAATATAGCTGCAAGCAGCGATACCGGGGTCAAGCCAATTATCGGCACCATGAGCAGCAAAAGAAGCTTTGTGACATGTTTTTGGTTAGAGTCCGATGAACTGTGTATGAGGAGTAAGAAAAAGTACATTTTCAATCATAAAAAAATCCCATTTATTAAAAAAATAAATAAAAATAACTAGTTCACTTTTGTCCAGTATGTGGCACTGTTCTGAAACTGCTGAGGTACTATCTGGGCATAATGGTTATCATGCAAGAAAGCATTCAAGAGTTATAAGCCAAATTAGCAATTTTTTTTATCATCTGACCAGTAGGGGACAGTGTGCCAAAACACTGCAGGTAAGCTCGGGACTTGGGACACGTACAAAGTTTCATCCCAATCCCTCAAAGGATTACGGAGATACTGTCTCAAGTTAAATTTTGCGCATTCTTTGTCAGATTCGTTGAAGCGCTATTCAAAAAAGGTATGGTTTATAAAAAATCTGTGAATAGCTTTTTGTTGTGCGTGACTCTTAATGATGCAGGCCAATTTTCATGCAAATCGGACAAACAGTCTAGGAAGAGTTGGAAAAAGTAGTTTTTTTCATGATGGAAAATTACATCATAGGATGCAATCGAAGTGGCTTGAGCCAAGGAATCAGAGAAAAAAAGCACTCACAGTTAAAAAAGTGAGTGCAAATTTGGGCAGTTGGTGGCGCTAGATGGTAACATATCTGTGTGCCAAATTTCCAAGCTTTCCCGCAAACGGTTCTATGGGCTGCCATAGACTCAAGAGCAGAAGAAGAAGAAGTGGAATAATAATAATAATAGGAAAACTAACAAAAACAATAGGGGTCTTTCGCCCCTTCGGGGCTTGACCTCTAATAATAAAAATAATAATAATATATTTTATTTATGAATAATATACATTTCCCCATAAAAAAGTATTAAATGTCCTTTGCAATGGATTTAACTTCTGTAAAATTACACATTTAAGAGAAATAATCTTCAGTGTAAATTGCAGTGCTATGATATTATTGGTTAATAAAAATAGCACAGAAGATCATTTGTTTCAGAGGCAGAGAAAGTTATTCAATTTTGATGAAATATTACAAAGTCAAACATTTTCTTACTTTGTAACATTGTGCACTGATGAATCCAGCACAGTAAGAGCCGGAATATCTATTAAGAGAGTAAACAAAGCCAGTTTTGATTTAATGTTGACTTTAAACAGAGAGCTGTGATGTATCTCTACTTGATCATATCCTGTGGATATGTGATTATTCTCTCTCTGCAGCCACTGTAGAAACAGTCCCTGATAACTCAAAGGCCAGAGTCATCTCCAGTCAGCTGGATCGGATCATTGCAGACCTGGTGAAGCTAGAGAAGGACGTGCTGAACAGAATAAGATCTCCTCTGCAGCGGTCTGACCCCATTGGTGATCTATCTGTCAGGATCCGAGATCATGAGGTAAGAACGGACACTGGATTTTACGGAAAGAAAAAGCTTGTTTTTTAATGCCCTAGATTTGTAATGTATTTAAGTTTTCATATGTGTCAGAAAAAATATATTTACTGTAAATATGTCATATAGAGGCACGTTTTATTTCAGTGACAGGATGTCAGTCTTAAACATGAACGAACATTGAGAGACTATTGTTTGATTTAATATCTCCAGAGATCTGTTGTGGCTCTGAGAAATCTGGAGGCAGAGAAATCATCCGCTCAGAGGGACCTGCAGCCTCTGCTATTAGAGAAACCCCTGGGGCCGACCGCAGCCACCCTGTCTCAGAAACTGTCCATCGCCAACAACAAGATTGATGACATCACAGCCCTTACTGATCTGTACAATAAGAAGTAAGAATAACCGCTACAGTTTACGTGAACTTTACAGTAAATATTTAGTTTTTTGCCTTTTGCATAAGTGTTACTTCAATTACTATGGTATTGAGTTTTTTGGGTAATACCATTGGTTTGGACACTAACATTATAGTAACATCATGCTTTGAAGTATCTTGGAGTGCCATGCAAATACTATGGTATATGAATGTGGTAGTCATACAGTGCTATATCAACGTACCATAGTATTACCATATATCATTGTGCCATTGTACCACCCAGAAACGTAACTATGTATTCAGGATTTGTGGGACCAACTGGGATGCTTGTGCAAAGCTCTATGTATATTTATGAGTTCCTCTATGGAAAATATGTTCAAAAAATGGGAATAAACTTGAGATTATTTCCTCAGAGCCACAGCCGCCATGTTCCTGGAGAAACAATTTAAGAAGGTGGACAATATTGTGTCTGCATTTGAAGACCAATTAGCTGCAGACAATGTGATCTTGGATGAGCCCAGTATCATACGCCACCACTCCGTTCAGATACAGGTAGTCAGCCATTTTAGTGACTCGTTATAGTTCGCCAGTCCAGTTCTTCGGCACCAGACTCAGTAATGAACCTCGCTTTGTGCACAGACGCATTGTTTAGTTTAAAAAAAGAGGGGTTCTCCACAAACTGTTTGCCAAAGAGCGAATGCCATTGTATGCTGTAGCGTTAAGACTTGTCTTTACTGGAATTTAGTGGCCATGCAGTGTATCTCAAATTCAAAACATAGCAATGATGAGCTTTGGTGTCTGGTATTGTCTTCTCCCTAGAACATGAGTAATGATGTTGCCTCCAAGGAAGATGATATTCAGCAGCTCAACCATGAGTTAGAAGTGACAGAGCAGGCCAGCAGCTCCCTGCAGAAGAGCTTCCAGGAGTACTGCCCTGATATCCGCTACCAAGAGTCAGAGGTCAAACGCTTGAGGAATCGCTACTACAACATCAACATCCAGCTAGAGCATAGGTAAGATTTCATACTCTGGTAAAGAATACCTTTTCTTGTTTGTTTTGTTTACTTTTAGACATGTTTGCATTTCTTACAATGCTTCTTCATTTTACAATTTGAGTACTGAATCCGTAACCTTTGCTTTTCAGGGCAGCTCTTCTGCAAGAGGCAGCCAATAAGAACCTAGAATTCCAGAGCGCTGTGCACTCCATCTTTGTTTTCATGAACAATATGCCCAATAACAAGGTTTGGGCTGGTGATAGTGCATCACAAATCTATGCCAAACAAACCTCTCAGATGGTTCGTATTAGGTGTTTTTTGCCCACATTTTGACCTTATTTAAAATTTTTATGCATTTCATTGTAAATAAGGCCAGTCAAGAATTGTCTGACCACTAATTTAAGCAAGTCTGTATTTTGCTGTTTGGTTGCAGAGAGCGGTTGAAGACATCAAGAGAAAGGCGGAGGATGTAGACCGGCTTGTAAAAGTTTCTCATGAGCTGCAGAGCATTCTTAACGTACGTAGACCATCTTGCTGTGCCTATGTCCATAATACTGTACCATTCAAATTCATTTCCGAGTGAAATATTCCATTGTTGCTATGTCTGCAGGAGTATGAGGTGAATTCTAACAAATACCGCCTCACATTGGGAAAACCGGAAATAAATGCAAACAGATTTCAAGCCACTACCCTTGCTGAGGCTGTGCAGAAGAAAGTAGGCTACTCTGCCATGATAATAAAGCATTATTAATCTGATCAAGGAAAATTCATTACATGTCTAAGTGCATGTTCAAATGTCTATGTAATTGGTTCTTTTTTAGGAAAGAGAAATTGTGAGACTTTATTCTGAAATGTCAGCAGAGAATTATCAACTTCTGAATCAAGTAATCTTGGCCAAGGAGCTCATAAACAAGGTACAGAATTTCTTAAATGTAGCTAGAAGTACAGTGTTGATGTGGTCACTGTTGGTGATTTAGCATATCCTTTATTTGTTTCCCATGAACAGAATGAACAAACTGTGCACCATGTGGTAGTGAAGCAACAACTTCAGCTACAAAGTCAACAGAGAGAAAATGAGGAAGTGGATGGCATGAAGCGAGAGCTTGCTGAGGAATCCTCTCGCCGCATTCATGCGGAGCACGATCTGTCAACGTACAGTAAACGGATGATGTCCCTCAAGAGCCGTAGAGGTGTGGAACGGTTGGAGGAAAAGGAGATTGTGCATTACTACCGCGATCCAAAGTTGGAGGCCGAAGTGGAAATACTGAAGAAGAGGATAACTGAGGAGATCAATAAACGCTCTGAAATGCACACAGAAATTGAGTTTGTCAACCAGAAAATTGTCAGTCGTGAAAATGAGCGGATCGTCATAAAGCCCAAATTGGTCATGAAGGTGCTTACAGAGATCGAACGTGACCCCAAGCTGGACGTTGAAGCAGCTAGGATCAGAGAGCTCTTATTCAAACTCAGAGAGGAAATTCGAGTGTACGAAAGTGAGACAGTGCGAATAAGAACGGAAATCACAGTCCTGGAGAAAAAGAAGCCAGTGATAAGAGAGAGAGTGGTACTGAAAGAGGTTGTCAAGCTGGAAAAAGATCCAGAAATGCTAAAAGCTGTAATTAGCTTCAAGAACCAGATCTCAGATGATAGTATTAGGTGTAAGACCCTGAATGATCAAATATTCCACATCAGGAGTCAGATCAATAATTTGGAGAGGATTATCCCATCCATCCAACCAAAAATTGTCATAAAGGAGGTGAAGAGAGTTGAGCAGGATGCAGAGCTCCTAAAAGAGTCCAAAAGTCTCCGTTTAAGCCTGGAAGAACTGATACGAGAGAACAGTGTTTTGATTCAAGAATACTCTAGCCTTCAGCTCCGCTACACCCAGGTGGAGGCGATAAAACAAAAGATAGAGATTAAGGAGATTATCAATGAGATCTACAGAATTGACCCAGAGACAGAGGTGGAACTGAGACGACTAAGAAATGAACTGAATGAAATTAGCAGACGGCGTACTAGCATAGAGCATGAAATAAACTTAATTATGGTGGACCTCAAGACCCTGCGCTCCCAGAAACCCAAGGTCGAGCTGAAGGAGGTAACTAGGGAAGTGGTGAAAGAAGAGAGGAGCCCTGAGGTCGTCAAAGAAATTAAGAGGTTGAACGATCAACTCATCATTTTACGAACCAAATATGACTCTACTATGAATCGGGTTATTCGTCTACGCAAGGAGAGAGATGAATGGAAGACTGAAAGGTCAAAAGTGGAGATGAGAGTGGTGACCAAAGAACTGATTAAGTATGAAAATGACCCACTTGTAGAAAAGGAAGCCGAACGACTCAGGAGGGAAGTGCGTGAAGAAGTTCAACTCCGGCGAACGGTGGAGGAACATGTGTATGACCTTCAAAACAAGTACATTATACTGGAGAGACAGAAGCCAGAGGAAAGGGTTGTAATACATGAAATAGTGCGCCACCAGAAAGATCAAAATCAGATTCTGGCTCACGAGAGGTTAGTCAAGACTTTAGAAGAGGTAATTAAGACTCGAAGACAATTGGAGGTGGAGCTGCAGCAAATGAGAACCCTAGTCCTGGAACTGCAGGGAAAACTGGAGCATGCTGATCGGCAGAAGAAGGTCATCCTAGAGACAGAGCTTAGACAAATTAAGGCTAGGATCTATGAGCTTGAGACCTGTCCAACACCTGTTGAGGAAAAGATTGTCATTGAAGAGGTTCTGAAAGTTGAGAGAGACCCTACTGTTGACAAACGAATCACTGGGCTCCGCACTGAAATGGAGAATGAGGGTACTGTCATTACCCGCTTGGAAAGAGATGTTAGAAACCTCAAAATCAGGATTGAAACACTTACCAAAGAGAAATCTGTGGAGAAGACAATATACAAAGAGATCATCAGGGTGGAGCAGGACCTAACTGTAGAGGCAGAGAGAGAAAGTCTCAGAAAACAAGTGGCCCAGGCGAGGAATGCCAGAGTCCTCCAAGAAGAAGAAATTCAGAGAATTACCACCAAAATAACTCAAATTCAGACAACCAGAACAAATTATTCTCAAGAAGAGACCACCTTGACTGTACACAGGGATAAACTCAAGAAAGAGCGGGATGAACTTCTTAAAGAGTTGAGAAGGATAGAATCTCGAAAGCAGGAGATCACTGTGAATTTCAAACATGAATCCCAACTCTTGAGTGAGAGAACAGAAGTCATCAGGCAACAAAGCATAAAGCTTGACACAGAGATCCAGAGTCTGGAAAGAGATATCTTGGAGGAGAAAGAGAGAATCCACCAACGGGAAAGCACTATCATAGAGCTGAAGAAACAAGTACTGATAACACAAAATTCTGAGACAAATACCAGAGAGTCCAATAGGTCCACCAAAATCACTATTCTGGATCCAGAGACTGGCAAAGACATGTCAGCCTACGATGCCTATGTTGAGGGTCTCATAGATCGCAATAAGTACATTCACCTTCAGGAGCTTCAGTGCAGTTGGGAGGAAATCACAACCACTGGTCCTGAAGGTGAGACCACTCTTCTGCAGGACCTTAAAAGTGGAAAGCAGTACTCTGTCAAGACAGCTCTGCAAGATGGCCGATTGACCCAGTACGACCTTCAGCGCTATAGAGATGGTAAAATGTCAATTTCAGAGTTTGCACTTTTGGTTGCAGGGGAGAAGAAACCAGTGACTTTCCCTGATTCAAGTACAACACACACAACTTCCACTTTGAATAGCCGCTCGTTCTACTCTAGCAACAGCAACTTGAGTACATTGCAAATCACCAGTGGAGAAGATCTCTTCCCAATTTCTGGAGTTCTGGATGTCACCACAGACAGCCGAATGTCCGTACGAAGTGCCATGACTCGCAAACTGATTGACCTTGACACAACAATGAGACTTCTGGAAGCTCAGGCTGCCACAGGAGGCATAGTAGACATGAACAAGAAGGAAAAGTTCTCTGTTCACAAGGCAGCGGAGCGTGGATTGATTGACACAACCCAGGTTCACAAGCTCATCAATGCGCAGAAGGCTTTTACTGGTGTAGAAGACCCTGTGTCCAAACAGCGAATGTCTGTAGGCGAAGCAGCTCACAGAGGCTGGATCCCAAATGAAAGTGCCTTGTGGTTCATGGAGGTACAGTTGCTGACCGGTGGTCTGGTAGACCCTAACAAAGCAGGTCGTGTCGGCCTGCAGAATGCTGTTGACGCAAAATTGATCGACGCATCTGTGGCCAAGCAACTTCAGGATGAATCCACCTTTGTGAAGAATGTGATCGATCCGATCAAGAAGGAAAAGATCACGTATAAGGAAGCCATGGCACGATGCAAGAGGGATCCGACCACAGGGCTTCTCTTGCTCCCAGCCGCCTCTACTGATGACACAGATGCTCCTTCTTACTCCAGCTTCAACTTCTCCAAAAAATAAATTCAACAGAGCTTGAGATTTTTTTGCTATTTTGTAAGGGACATTTATTTTATGGAGTTCTTTCATAACCAAGTATTCAAAGATAAATAATCTCTGGTGTGGATGGATTTAATTTTATGTCATGCTAAGGTGTTTATATTTCCTGTATTGGTTTTTAACGTGCCTTTGTCAGTTACTTATTATTTTCGGATTCCCAGTGGTGAATAGGCTGAACTGCTTTTTTAACTTTATGATAATAAATGGAACTATCTCATATATTCTTAACTTTGTCTCTGTGTGATGTCAATGTACTCTTTCTCTACTGAGATATCTTGACAAAAAAATAAATAAATATACACTGTTACTGAAATTGTATCTGCTCTCCACAGAATTGGCTTTATTCATGTCAGATACTGTGCAAAAATCAGTCTAAAAATCCCAAAACAAACAAAGTTAATAGTGAAATGGGCCCTAACAAATATGTTCCTGAATTGTTCACACCAACGAATAGATCATCACAGGCTCAGATTAAATTTGTTGCATTGTTTGACCTTCACCCAAATGAAAGTAAATGGTAAATAAGACATTTGTCTAAAAATCTTATTTTGTGCTCCATGAAAGAAAGAGAGTCAAATGGATTTAGAATGACCTGAGGTTGAGTAAATGATGACAGGCTTTTTGTTGTCAGTCAAAGCTCAGCAAAACCATCATGTGTCCACCAGAGGGTGCCATCCATGCACTCAAATCATTACTTTAGCATGGAGGTTTAGCTTGCAAAGCATCTCACTCAGTACTTCTGTATGCATGTCGTCTTGGAAATATACTGACATCTAGTGGCATGGATACAGCATTATTTCAGCTCAATAGTTTTCAGTTAAAGATGCAATTGTGTGTGCACGTGTTGTGTTTCCATGTTTTATGGGGACTTTCCATAGACATAATGTTGTTTAAACTGTATAAACTACATATTCTAGAACTACATATTCTATAGGTTTGGGTCACTATATAAGTGAGGACATCTCATAGACATCCACTGATACCACTACCCCTAAACCTAACCCTCACAGAAACATGTTCACGTCAGTAGATTTAAAGCTAAAAAGATTTGGCAGATTTATGAGACTTTTTTTTTACTAGTGCGGACCCCCTAAAATGCTCTCACTAGTTTAAAAAAATTTGGCACTAACAAATATAGTGAAACTTGTACACACACACACACGTGCACACACACACATGCACACACGCACGCACACGCGCGCGCGCGCGCACACACACACACACACACACACACACACACTTGTACTTACAGAACTTTAAATACAACTTTTACATTTCCAGACAAAATGTTACATCTTTTTGTTTTGGAAACACATGTGATAATTTAAATAATTTAATTGAATGATGTTTGCAAAATAAATAGTAGATAACAAAATACTTATTCCAAATCTTTTCTTTGTGAAACCTGGTCAGATTTAACTGTACATTGAGCACTACATTTGGCATTACGGCATTATTGCAAAAACTAAATATTTAGAGCAAGTGGTTTAAAAAAAACAGCTAAACACTGTTTTAGGGAAGAATGTGGTGTTTGCTGAAATGGTGGAGAAACTGAAGAAGACGAGAATCCAAGCTGCTCGCTGTTATACTGGTCATGGAGACGTGGAGTGTGACATCTGTACTGGAAGAAAACAGAAAGCCGTCAAGTTGAGTCTGTTGTGTCTGTACTCTTATTGTCAAAATCATCTTGAACAACATTTCTTCAAGAGTAAGAGACACAACTTGATCGATGCCATTGGACGACTCCAGCAGATGATCTGCCATCGACGTGAAGAAATAATGTAATTTTACTGTCGCACTGACCAGAATATTATTTGTACAGTGTGTATGGTGGATACACACAAAAACCATGACACTGTATCAACTGCAGAATCAAGGACTGAGAAAAAGAGAAATGTCCAAAAGTGGCACTGAAAGCAAGATCATTTCTCTACTACAGATGAGCTCATGAAGCTGAAACTGGTAATGATTTGCACCAATGTAAACATCAAGGAGGACTATAATACCGGATGCGAGCTCTGTGCTAGCATTCCCATTCATCTCAAAGACAGTTGTTTGAGTTGTGCATGCCACCAATATATACACAATTTAAGTTCTGCTATTCGATTCAATTTGATCCCCGGCATGGGAGGCGGAAGTGCTAGCAAGGAGGATATAAAACCCATGGCTTCTAGCCCTGGTCACTAGTATGCACTCTTAAGGACTGGAGAGTGAGGTTTACATACTTCACAGCTATAACGTACCAGCTGGCTACCATTACAGTCACCTCCCTAAACCTCACTCCCATACAGGTCACGACACTACTGCAACCAGTCCTTTTTGACTTGCTCCGGCATGGGAGGTGGGTGTCCTAACGAGGAGGCTATCAGCTAACAATCAGCTGCTAGTGCGCATCTTGAGGCTAGGGGAGTGAGGTTTACACTGCACAGCTATTATGTACCAGCTGGCTCCCGTTACACTCACCTCCCTAAACCTCACCAGTGTCACCGGTCCATCGCCTTCCCCCAATCGGGGTTCAAACCAGCGATTCCAGCATGGCAGGCGGACGCACTAGCAAGAAGGCTATAAAAGCCATGGCCTCTAGCCTCGGTCACTAGTGTGCCTCTTAAGGCCAGTAGAGTGAAGTTTACACACTATATAACTATCATGTACCAGCTGAGTACCGTTACACTAGCATGGCTACTTTTGAATGACCGTCTAAGGAGACAGATGCTTTTTGGGCCTCATGTAGTTAGAACCTATAGTGTTTAAGTCGGGTGAGACCTTGACCTGTCATGGTTATGTCACAGACTCGAACCCGTTTGAAACACAACCCACATTAAGTGCCACTATAGGACATTTCACCTGCAAACTGCAGCAAATTCCCCACTGAAATGCATGCCTTGCTAAAAATGTGTGTAGTCACAGTTTGAGACCATGAGACCAGATTGGCTTTGTTACATTCTCGCAAGCAGGGGCACAGATGTGTAATTATGTAATGACAGTCATAAAACTCAAACAGCCTCATCATTCACTCTTATATAGCATTTCTCAGTTCACCAAGTATTTGTGCTTCATACAGAAACTTTAAGAGGAGACACAGAGAAACTTCCAGCAGAGAATCCATTAGAGAGAGAAAGATCTTCAGGGGCTGAGAGACACTGTGGAGTTGTTTAGTTGAAAAGTGTTAGGGTTATGGTTATCCCTGTGATGGAGTGGCCACCTGTCCAGGGTGTTTCCCTGCCTTCAGCCTGAGACAGCCAGGATAATCTCCAACACTAACCGCGGCCATACATAGGACAAGCAGCTATAGAAGATGGAGGAAATGAACGTAGAGTTTATGTTCATAATGACCTGAACAAAACAGAGGCTAAAACGGAAGTTAATCAAGAGCTCTGTGAAACTGACAAGTTGATTATTTAATCGTTGGTTTAAAACCGCTTCACTACATGAACAGTCGAATTGAACCAATTCACAAAAATATTTTCGACCTCCCGTGAGAGGAGGGAAAGAGAGGACGGCTCATCGGGGCCCCCCTAGGAAAATATTCCAAGCTTCAAGAATGTACTTTTTTTGACAGAATTGTACCTCGATTTCTTATCAAGTTTTTCATTTGTAATAAATTAAACTTGTGCTGTATAAAACCAATAAACCTTGTATTTGTAACCCTTATGAACCATGGTTTTACTTTAGTAATAACGTGGTAACCATTGGTATCATTACACTCTGAAATCAGAAAAGAAAGAGCAGCTCAACTGCAGTTTAACTATTGTAAGTCACGAGTAGCTTCCCCAATTCTGGTTCTGCACATGTTTGAACTCTGTAATGCTTTAGTTTATTTCCTGGTGTCATTTTCATCCCTATGTCTTTGTGTCTGTAGAGTTTCAATTCTCTCTCCAGCAAAGTCACTTCTCATGCAATGAACTCTGTCTCTCAATGCAGAGACGAACTGGAGCATTTCTGCAGAGAAGAGATGGAGAAGATGAGGTACATTTATGGATATTCCTTCATTCTTCGGTTCATTCTTTATTTATATAGCTGTCATATGAGCATCAGTTATTTCAGTATATAAATGCAATTGATGTAGATTGAACTATTCATCTGGTAACGATGAGAATTAAACTACAGATGTCACTCGGTTTCTATGGTGACAAACATTTAGATCATACTGGTTGCTTTGGAGGAACCGAGGCTCAGTTAGGGAATGATTATAATCCCTTCTAATCCAGTAGTACAGGAATAGATGCAATGTGCATACAGTGGGGATGCTATGCATGACAGAGAATGTTGGGTGGGACTCTGTGATGGCAGATGTATAAAAGTGATCGTGGAAAACAAGGAATAATAACTTCCAAACTCAACAACAAGAAAGATGAGATTCCTGGGAATTCCCTGAGGAATGATAGCACATGATTCATAGACAAGCACGACAACAACCATCACCACCATAACGGTTTTGGACCCAGAGACGGGCATTCTCTCTCAGCAGTGTATAGTAAACAGACACACAGATCACTCATTCAGCATGGCTCATGAACCATCACCTTTGGAAATAAATAAAGGCATCTTTGGAGGTTATGCAGGTACATATGCAGGTTTACATGGAGAAACACTGCACCATCACAATCTCTTTTTTTTTTGTGATCAAATTTTTATTGAATCAGAAAATGTTTTGGTACAGAAACAAAAGTAGACATAAACAACATTCTGAACACATTCTCATTTCTTTTTTCCCTCCCATATTCCCAAGGCGACCAAATCCCCCCCACCCCCATCTCCCAATAGTGCATTCAGAGCAAATATAGTTTAAAAGCAGTGCAGATCAAACTCCAAATACAATAGATAAAAATAAAAATATGAGATATAAATCTTAAAGACGTTCCTTAATTTTTGAAATGACACCTGACCATGATGAAATAGTCTTATGAGAAGCTCCATGTATTCTTGCCACTGAGAGCTCCATGTTCGCAATGTCCAAGAAAGAGTGCATCCAGTGAGTCCACGCTAGAGAATGTGGGGGTTTCCAGCGTAAGGCAAGCATTTTCTTAGCAGCAGTAAGTCCACAAAAAAGTGACTTTTTCTGAGTTAAAGAGAGAGTATAAGAGGAGTCATCATTTAAAAGCAAGAGTCTCGGACAGCATGATATCTCCAACTCCAAAATGTCTTTCAACGTACTGGAAACCTGTCTCCAAAACTCACTGACTTCCGGGCAATCCCAAAACATGTGCATATATGTCCCAATACATCCACTAGAGCACAAGTCACATTTAGGAGAGGTGGAAAGCTTCATTAAATGACGCTTCCTGGGAGTGAGATACATCCTGTGAATCATCTTGAAATGAATCAATTGATGATTAGGGTTTTTGGAAACATGTTTGAGGTTAGCCCATATTGAGTCCCAACATATTTCAATACTGTTCTCTGAATCAGTCCCATAGATATCTCTGTGCCAAATGCCCACCACCGGTAATCTTTTATAAGAAGCTTCCAACAACAAACGGTACAATGACTGAAACCATCCCCTTGTGTTTCCAGATGAAGTAAGCGACTTATGAAGAGTAAGACTGGGAATACTAAAACCCCAAGGAACCCCGTATGCGCGCATGGCAGATCTCAGACGCAGATAAAAGAAAAATTAAGTGCCTGGTAAATTATATTCTGCACGTAGGTCATTAAACATGCGTAAACCATTGTCCCCCCAAACATCAGCCAGAACATGAATCCCTCTATCACTCCAGTCTGGGAAAACAAAAGGCTTATTGTCCGATAAAAGACTGTGATTACGAAATAATGGAGAATGAGAATGCCATTTATGGTTATTACTGGAAAGCTTTGAGGCCACCCGCCAGGTAGAAAGAAGATAAGCTATTATTGGACCAAAATTCTGCTTCGCACTCTTTAACGGAATATTGCAATAAATCAAATCCTGTAGTCTATAAGGTAGAGCTAGATTAAGTTCAATTGGTTGCCAAGACACAACAAAGCCAGGATTCAACCAAACTTTAAGAGGACGCAATGTAAAAGCCCAATGATAAAGCCTAAAGTCCGGTAATGCAAGTCCACCGGTCTCCTTGCAACGCTGCAGCGTCAAATACTTTATACTGGGGACTTGCCGTTCCATATGAATTTGGAAATCAATTTTTGCAATTTAGACCAAAAATCTAAAGGTGGTGGCAGAGGTATCATAGCAGAAAAAAAATTTATGCGAGGCAAAACATCCATTTTGATGACGGAAATTCGAGCTTGTAAAGATAGCGGAAGTGATAACCAACGAGTCAGGTCCATCTCTACACGACTGTATATGCCTTGGAAATTTTTCAGAGCTGTTGTGTGTAGAGATGGAAATATGTCCACACCCAAATATCTAAAGTTGGTTACTATCGGTATAGAAGAAGGTAAAACAGAATTAGAGGATGAACTATTTAAATGCATCAATGAAGATTTGCTCCAATTAATCTTATACCCAGAAAATTGGCTAAAATTGTTAAATACTGTCAAAATATGATGAATGGATTCAGCTGTATCACTAAAATATAAAAGAATGTCATCTGCATATAACGAAATTCTATGAGAAGTGTTACTAAACATTATAGGGCTAACCAGGGAATGCTGACGGATTTTCTGTGCAAGAGGTTCAAGAGAGAGTGCAAACAAAAGTGGAGAGAGAGGGCATCCCTGACGAGTTCCACGTAATATAGAAAACTTAGGAGAGGTGATGCCCCCTGTCATAACCACAGCGGAAGGATTGACATATAATACTTTAATCATATTAATATAATATCTGCCTAAACCAAGGCGTTCCAAAACTGACCAAAGGTAATGCCATTCAAGCCGGTCAAAGGCTTTCTCAGCATCCAAAGACAATGTTGCGCACGGTATGTCCATACCACTGGTCACGTGAATAATATGCAATAACCGCTGAACATTATCGGCCGCAAGACGAGATTTAATGAAACCAGTCTGGTCAATATGCACCAATTTAGTCATGAGTGAATCTAAACGAGAGGCCAAAACTTTGGCATATAGTTTCACATCACAGTTTAACAAAGACAATGGTCTATAATTTCCGCACTGAGTCAAATCTTTATTAGGCTTTGGTAACAGAGTAATAATGGCCATATTTGCACTATCGTTAAATGAACCCAACTGAATAGAATAAAGAATCATATTCAACAAAGGCTGTCCCAGCTCATCCCAGAAAGAAAGATATAGTTCCGGTGGGATTCCATCCCATCCTGGAGACTTACCCCTCTTCATATGTACAAGAGCATCTTTTAACTCGTTTAATGAAATAAGCGTATCCAAAGATGCAGCCTCTGCTTCAGAGAGACACGTAAGAGTCAAATCTTGAAAAAAGTTATCGCACAAAGTCTCACTGAAAACCAAATCAGGCCTATATAAGTTCTGATAGAAATCTTTAAACTCTTGATTAATACCTTTGGGTTCACTTATCAAACCACACGAAGATTGAATAGCCATAATATTTGAATACTTTTCACCATTCTTTAATCTAAGAGCTAAAGGTGACTTGGCTTAGCGCCATTGAAATAATAAGTTCTTCTAACTTTGTGCATTATGAACTCGGCTCTATGGCGTAACCGTGATGTAAGTTCTGAACGCATCACCTTTATTTCTTTCCGAACATCCTCAGAATGACAAATTTGCTGACGATTCTCCAGCCTATTTATTTTTGCCTCGAGAGTACCTATTTCCTTCAATCTAGATTTATTTAATTGGGAAGCAAAAGAAATAGAAGACTGACCGTATGCAACCTTTAATAGCGTCCCAGAGAAGCGGGGATCATCCACCGAACCAGTATTTATATCTATAAACCATCTCAACTCCTTTTTGAGCATTGCACAGAAATCTTTATTTTGTAGCAATGTGGTATTAAAACGCCAACGAGGTGCTCTAGTAGGTGCAGACACGAGAGAAATTTTAGCTGAGACAACATTATGATCAGATAAAGGGCATGACTTTATATCAACATTGTGTACTACTGAGTGAGAAGCCTGAGATATAAGAATATAATCCAATCTAGAATAACTTTTATGTCTAGCCGAGTAAAAGGTATACTGTCTTTTTGTAGGATAAAAAATACGGTATATATCAATTAGACTAAGATCAGACATAAATTTACATAATTCAATAGATGATAAA